>NC_088379.1:50060000-50240000 GCF_037993035.2 Macaca fascicularis | reverse complement strand
AAGTGACTTAAAATATTTTTGCAAAGAAACTGATTTAAGATAATAAAGCAATGTAAACATTTATCACTTCTTGGCCTTTGGGCTAAGATCAAGTGCAGTGATACAAGCATCTGAGAACAAAAAGAAAATGCAGAGTTAACACTCCTACTCTTAGTAGATACTTTTCAGTGTGGAAGAATTGCTTTGTAAATGCTTTTTAAAAGAAACACCTAGTACAAAATGAGCTTTTCAAAAACCAGATTGTATTAAGATAGACTGTGGTGATGGTTGCACAACTCTGTGAATACACCAAAAACTATTGAATTGCATACGGCGCTATCTTGGGTCACTGCAACCTCTGCCCCCTGAGTTCAAGCGGTTCTTATGCCTCAGCCCCTCCAGTAGCTGGAATTACAGGCATGTGCCTCCGGGCCTGGCTAATTTCTGTATTTTTAATAGAGATGGGGTTTCGCCATGTCAGCCAGGCTGATCTCAAACTCCTGACCTGAAGTGATCTACCTGCCTTGGCCTCCCTAAGTGCCAGGGGGATCTCATTATAGACGTGAGCCACGGTGCCTGAACTGAATTGCATATTTTTATGGGATGAATTGTATGGCACATGAATTGTATCTCAATAAAGCTCCTAAAATGCAGACTGTGGCTGAAAACTTACATCATCTATGAGAACTCTAACATTGGCTCACTTAAACTGGGATACATAATGTTCTGGCCTGTTAATCTAGCAGGTAAAAAGTTTCAGTAGTTTTGAACCCAATTGTTAAACATGTTAAAATGAAAGTCCTTCTGATTTAATGGACAGGAACAAGTGATTCTCCTTGGGGCAAGATGGCAAAACATTATTTTAAAAGTTTTGCATAATTGATGATGAGATTAAACAATAATTTAGTTATTGCATCAGTAACTGACAAGAAAAAAGAACCTGACCTTCAAATTGCTATGTCAAATCTTTAACAAGATTTAACACCTTATTTAACAAGGTATTTATAGGAAAGCATATTCAAAAAGCTTTCTTCTCGCTCAGAATAGTAATAGTATTAATTATACTTATTAGCTATAGTAATATATCATGCTATTAAATTATAATTATACAATTGATAACATTATCATTACATACAATTGATAATTATAATAAAATTAATAATATGTATTTATTAATGTATTACTATATTATCCTATTTTGAGTGAGGACAAATTGCAACATTAATATAATTTCAAAATACTGTATTTTTTCATAAAAATACATATTTTTTTTACATTCTTTATGTTTCCAGATGTTTTATAATGTATATTATATCAGTACAGCATATGCACATTATTCTTAAACATATTGGGATACCTGTTCAGATATGTTATTGATGGAGTGTGTCTCCAACTGGGTTGAGACCACTGCTTTTTACGCCGTTTCTTTTTTTTTTTTTTTTTCTTTTCTTTTTTGAGACAGTCTCGCTTTGTTGCCCAGGCTGAAGTGCAGTGGCACGATCTTGGCTCACTGCAACCCGTGCCTCCTGGGTTCAAGCGATTCTCGTTACAGGGATGTGCCACTATGCCTGCCTAATTTTTGTGTTTTTAATAGAGACAGCGTTCACCATATTGGCCAGGCTGGTCTCCAACTCCTCACCTTAAGTGATCCGCTCGCCTGGGCCTCCCAAACTGCTGGGATTATAGCCATGAGACACTGCTTATTTCGTTTTAAATAATGTTAAACTGCTATGTTAAATAATAATAATCTCCTGAAAGACAGAATAACATCATGCTTATGAAAATGAATTCTGGAGCCAGACTCCCTGGGTTCAAGTCCTGGCTCTGCTGCTTATTGTCTGTGTACCTTTGGGTAAGTTATTTAGCCTTTCTATGCTCCAATTTTTTCATCTGTAGAATGGGGATAATGATAATATTATTGCCTCATAGAGTCTTGGGGATGATTAAATGTGTTAGATACAAAAGGTGCTTAGAATATTGCCTGGCATACAGTGTTAGCTGTTGCTTTATCATCATCTAATGTAAAACCTGGAATTGGTTAAGACAAACAATTTTATGCTCCAACTATCTGATCAGGAGGTAAAGCAGTAAATGAGCTTCACCCTGGAGAGGGTTACTATTCCTGACCCTTGACCGTAGGCAGCCATTGTAGCTTCCCCAAACACACAGGGTCCTTCTGATACTGCAGTGATGGTCCCCTTCAGTCTTCTTACTGAATACCTCACGCATTCAGCAAAATGTGTATGCTCTTCTGGGAACAGGAAGACATAGATAGGCCTCTGGTTTGATTTGAGAGAGCAATGAGATAATCTAAAGTTTCTGCTTTCTTCATTTGACAAAGATGATTTAAAGAATCTTATTAGTAAAATGTGATTAAACTATTGATTTTTCCTCTTTTAACTAAATCCTATTTATTTTGAAAGATTTTAAGTCTTAACTTTCCTTTTTGAATAATTCTATTTACATTTCTAGAAATTACTACTTTCCTTTTGAAGTCATTGGAATGTATATTAAAAGCACTTTTCAAAAAGAAGGCAATGTCTCTATGGAGCTTAGAGGTGCTATCAGTCACCTTGTTTGCTAACTTCTGAGTTATCTTGAACCATGCAAAGGGACAACAGTTAGATTTGCATTAAAAGATGTCTACACGGTGATATATTTTGGTGTTCTTATTATTAAAGCACCTTTAAATGTATTCCCTTCACTAGCCCTCTTAACCCTTTGATGATTATATAGATTTAACTTGATAGTTTTATGAAAATTTCCAGGCCTTCTCTATGCAGGTACAGACTTGTTACACATGTGCCTGTTGTTATTTTGCAGATGGCATCATATTCTGTACTTTATTCTGAAACTTACTTTGCTTTTTGTCTCTCAAAATGCATCGTGGAACATTCTTCCGTGTTAGATCTATATAGATTTACCCAGTTATTTTAGTGGCTGCATCATATTTCATCATGTGGATACTCTACAACTTATTTACAATTTTGTTATTTATGAGCTTTTTGGTTACTTCCCTACTATGTGTCAAAATCTTATATGACCCTTTCTTTTTCTTTTTCAGGGTTACCTTGGCTTTCATTGGGATCAGTTTGCTGGTTATAGGAACTACACTGGTTGGGCAGCTGCCAGACAGCAGGTGAAATGTTTCCTTCCATCCAGCCATACATAGGATTGTTTTTACTCTTAGCTGTGTCCACAAAGAGAATATTTGTTTGATTCCTATGTATTGCATCATTATTATTATTATTATTATTTTTGAGACGGAGTCTTGCACTGTCGCCCGGGCTGGAGTGCAGTGGTACGATCTCGGCTCACTGCAACCTCCACCTCCCAGGTTCAAGAGATTCTCCTGCCTCAGCCTCCTGAGTAGCTGGGATTACAGTCACCCACCACCATGCCCAGCTAATTTTTTGTATTTTTAGTAGATACAGGGTTTCACCATGTTGGCCAGGGGGATCTTGAACTCCTGACCTTGTGATTTGCCTGCCTTGGCCTCCCAAAGTGCTGGGATTACAGGTGTGAGCCACTGCGCCTGGCTGTATTGCGTTAAATTTCTCTACTCATTTATTAGAATCCTGCTCACTTACTTCATCTTCATAGTCTTTCTTTGATTTTTTATCATACTTCCATATTAATCGAAAGAAGTTGTTTTTTCAAAGGAGAATTGAAGAAAGAAAATGAACTGAGTTACCTAAGAGAGTCTTATATATTGGCAAGCTCATAAGACCAAGACGAAAGAAGCTTCAGTTTATCTTGTTCAGGAATTTGTCATAATAGCCTAGTGGTTTTGAGCTACTTTTCATCAGAGTTATGTCCAGTTCTTTTGGTAGACTTTTATGATCTAATACTAAATGCACCAATGAGACTATAAGAATTGAACTGTACTGGTTCACCAGAATAGAATGCAGTATGCTGTTGTGAAAAAGCACATTAAAACTTTCATTATACTGTTTCTTAAGAGTGCCCAGAATGGCACAATAAAATGTTTCTATTTCCTTCAGCCTCAAAAACTGGCTGAGTGAACTGGTCCATCTGACTTGCTGCCGGATCTGTGTGCGATCCCTCTCTGGTACCATTCATTATCATAACAAGTGAGTATCTGCTGCCAACGTGCCTGTCTTTTTCTAGGTCAATTCAGCATGAGATTGACAAGGAAGCACTGGAAGTGGGTGGGAAGAAGTGGGTGGAGTCAGAGTGCTTCCAGTGTGTTCATCTCTACTTCTCAGGGTGGCACAGGCATAATGCACAAAAACACTAAATAGCAGTGTTTGCAGAAAGAATATAATAATAAATATGTAGTTGTGCTCAATAATTGGGTATTTATGGTGTGCAGGCCAGACCCTATGTTTCTTATAGTTCATCCCTATGAGATAGGCACTGTTAACCCATTTTAAAGGAGAAGAAATGTAAGCTTTGGGATTTGTTGTTTAGGGTTACAGTGAATAAGCAATGGAATCAGGTTTTGAACAAGGTCTGTCTGATTCTAAAAACAATGAAGTTGACAGGTCTGTAGTGTGGTGGAAATAGGACTAGACGTGGAGTCTGGAAATGTGGTCTCTAGTCTTAGTCCTGCTACTTCTAAAATTCCATAATTGAGCCTTAAAACAAAATTCTGCTTTTCTCTCCCAGAATTGTAGAGAATGAAGGTAGCAAAGGAAAATAATTAGCTAAGTGAAAGGGATTTTGATTGCATTTGAACTACTTTTCTGTTATCTCAGTTTTTTTAGATTTAGCATCATTGTTTTAAAAGTTCTAGGCCAAGCATCTCTTTTTTACTGATTTGGTCTTTCTTTCTCATTTGTAGAAGAGAAACATTTTGCCATTTGGCTTTACCGTGTGGTACCAACATAAAAGACCCTTTAAACATTTTAAATTATATGATCTTGCAATTGGACTATGAGTTTTAAAGTGAAGAGTTAAAGAAAACACTCTGGCAGAGGTGCAGTCAGAAGAAACACCTGTAGAAAAGGCACACTTATTACATAAAGAGGAGTTCCTAACTTCTTATAGAATTACTTCTAATTTTAAAGAAAATGTGCTAAATAATTGTGTATTTGGTTCTCTTTCTTCTCTGTATAGGCCCAAACAAAACTACTTTGCTTTATTGGTGTCAAAGGCTGGTTTCACTCTAGGGTAGAGATCCACAAACTGAACGGGAAGCCTATAGGCCAAATCTGGCCCACCATCTGTTTTCTGTAAATAACGTTTTATTGGCACACAGCCGTGGTCATTCACAGCCATGGCTGCTTTTGTGTCACAACAGCAGAGTCAAGTAATTGTGACAGGCATTGTCTGGCTTGCAAAGCTTAAAGTATTTACTGTCTGGCCCTTGATAAGAAAAGTTTGCCAACCTCTGCTATAGAAGGATAGGAGGGAGGAAACTACGGTGACTTTTCTGCATGGATTACCATGAAACCACTAAAAGTGATGTATATGAAGATAAAAATAATATGAAAATGCTTCAGATTAAATAAGTGAAAGCTATGTATTATCAATGTTAAAATCATGGGCCCCCTACCACACTCTCATCATACTGCCTAGAGATCACCTTTTAAAGATGGGCCCATCTACCTCCAAACTTAATTTTTAAAAATATGCTTAAAAAAGACCAGGCACTGTGCTCATGCCTGTGATCCCAGCACTTTGGGAGGCCGAGTGGGGCAGATCACTTGAGGTCAAGAGCTCGAGACAAGCCTGGCCCACATGGCGAAACCCTATCTCTGCTAAAAATATAAAAATTAGCCAGGCCTGATGGCACATACCCTTAATTCCAACTACTTGGGAGGCTGAGGCAGGAGAATTGCTTGAACCCCTGGAGGCAGAGGTTGCAGTGAGCCAGGATTGTACCACTGCACTCCAGCCTGGGCCACAGAGTGAGACTCCATCTCAAAATATACACACACACACACACACACACACACACACACACACACACACACACAAACACACACTTAAAAAAATAAGGTGACTATTTACATGCTGTGGCTATTTTAGAAGACTTTGAATTTTCCGTTGTTTGTAATTGCAGGCAATACAGACCCCAGAAGGGAGGCATTTGTGTTGCCAACCATACTTCCCCAATTGATGTTTTAATCTTGACAACGGATGGATGTTATGCTATGGTAAGAGCAGCTCATTGATATTTCAAGTAGTTGCATGTTTTATGGATTGATCAAACTTTTTATTTTGGCACAAATTAGCAAGTTGGTTTTATGTTAGAAATTTGGCTGCGTTATACTATTGTAGCTATATAAGTTATTTGTAATATATTTACATGAGGAATATGTAGTGCAAGAAAAGGAAGGAAAGTAGCCATTATATTTAAGATGGTAAAAATTTAACTTACTGAAATGCAGACATTCTTGAGCTTGATAGTACCTTGTAAAGTTGATTCCATTTTCCTTGTAAAATCCCTGCCAGTGTTTAATAATGTTTGCAACATTAAATTCTTTCTTTTTACAGTTGTACATATCCCCCAGCCACCCAATTAGCTCTTTCTTCCTTCAGGGACTTATATGCAATTAAAAGAAATCTGGCTTTTTAACAAGGATCTAGCAAGAAAGGCAAATATTTATATCAGGTTGCCTTTCTCAGTCCTTGCCCGTAGCCCCAAAAGAAAAGAAAACGAAACAAAACCCAAGAACAAACTACAAAGCCCACAGTAAAACTGTATACCTCAAAACAGCCTTTCATGGGGATGAATACAGGAATCATATTCTGGCATTTTTTTTTTCAAATCTGTGTTTTCTGTTGCCCTTACAAATTTGTCAAGATTTCCTGCATCTCCTTTCTGTGTCAGGTAAATTCTGCAGGATAATTGAAGCTGCATAGTGGTTAAATGTGCCTTCAGTTGGTGTTTGCCTGGACAAGGGTCCTAGAGGATTACCTTCTCATATTTTCATGGTGGTGGGTTGGGCTTCAGGGAGAGTAGATGGATTTTATTTCACTTACCAGTTCCAGGGATTGATAATCATGGTCTGGTGTGTTTTTCTGAGAAGGCATTTGAAGGGAGCCATTCTTGATTAAATGTCGCTGCAAGTAGGAGGGTGGAGAGTATTGGCACGTGTGCAGGTATTTGACTCTGCATGGGTTACACAATCATTAAGGGAATTTTGAAGGCCTTTGCAAAAATTTCTACTTATTGCCATGTGTTTAATCTGTCTAAAATACATGGTCAGATACATAACTCTTGAACACTACATTTTAACACATTATTAAATTTCTCTAAATACTGAGCTCTTTCTGAATCCAAGGAAGCGTTAGCCACCTTTATGAAAAGACTTACGGGAATTGGTAATTCTTAATCTTTTCTTAGGTTAGGAATTAGTTGATAATTATGTACCTTTTTAAAGAAAAAACTAACATGTATCTGCGTCATACAAACACAATTTTATGTATAATTTCAAGATGTTTATGGGTCTCCCTAAAGACCGTCCAAGGATCCTCATGTTAACAGCCTTGATAGACCCCCCAGCACAATTCTCAGTGTATGTAATAATCCTTGTATTTATGTAGACAAACACTTTCATGCATATATTTGACCCTCCCTGTAATCCAATCAGGTTAGGTCTAAAGTTTTATTATAGATGAGGAAGCAGAGGCTTAGGCAACCAATCTGAATGTCAAAGTTGATTTTGTGCTGCTATAACAGAATACCACAGACTGTAACTTATAATGAACAGAAACTTACTGGCTCACAGTTCTGGAGGCTGGGAAGTCCAATATCAGGGTGCCAGCATCTGGCCATGGTCTTCTTGCTGAGTCATCACATGGTATAAGGCAGAAGGGCCAAAAGCCCAAGAAAGCAAACCCACTCCCAGAGCCATTTTGTAAGGGCATTAATCCATTCATGAGAAGAGCACCCTCATGGCCTCAGTATCTCCTGTTATGCCCCACCTCCCAAAACTGTTGCAAACCATAACACTCCTTGGTCATGGTTTTGTGTTTCAGAAATCATATTCCTCCTGTATTCTGGTCAACAAAGAGTTGAGTATAACCCATTTGTGACCAAGGACCTCAGAACTTTGTTGCCATTTTTCTTATTTTTGGATTGAGTATAACTGCAATTGCAATATATTAGTCAAAATTTAGAAAAGCATAGTAACTGCAAACTGTCCAATGGGTTGAGTGTAGAAAACTAAAGCTGACTGAATTTAAATTGGAGGTGGCGCAAGGCAGATGTGGGATGATATGGTGCCATTAGCCTCCAGACATCATAATTGGCCTCTTTTGACTAAATATAAACTCTGTATCTGAAGAACATCAAAGATCTCTTCTCAGTGACTCTCCTTTTATTAAAAGAAATCTATTGTTTAATTGACAAATAAAAATTATATATATTTATAGTATACAACAGATGTTTTGATAGATGTATATATTGTAGAATGGCTAAATCAAGCTAATTAACATATCCATTACCTCACTCAGTGACTTTTCTAGTCTTTTTTTTCCTTCTAGACAAAGACCTCTACTTTTCTAAATTTAGAAATATTTTCAAGCTTACAGAAAAGTTGTAATAATAAGAAAATCACAGTAGAGCACCCTTACGCCCTTTATCCACTTTTACCTATTGGCAACATTGTGCCTCATTTGCTTTGTCATTTGCTTTCTCAGGTACTGGGAAAAGCTGTCTTGTTCTATCTCTCCCTATAAAAATGTGGGTAAAATGTTTGTATTTTTAATATATTTATTTTTAAAATTTCTTTTTTTTTGAGACAGCACCTCACTCTGTTGCCCAGGCTGGAGTGCAGTGATGTGATCTTGGCTCACTGCGACCTCCGTCTCCCAGGTTCAAGTGATTGTCCTGCCTTAGCCTCCCTAGTAGCTGGGATTACAGGTACCCACCACCACACCCAGTTAATTTTTGTATTTTTAGTAGAGACAGGGTTTCACCATGTGGGCCAGGCTGGTCTCAAACTCCTGACTTCAGGTGATCTGCCCACCTTGGCCTCTCAAAGTGCCGGGATTACAGGTGTGAACCACTGTGCTTTTTTTTTTTTTTTTTTTTTTTTTTTTTTGAGACATAGTCTTGCTGTGTCATCCAGGCTAGAGTGCAGTGGTGTGATCTTGGCTCACTGCAACCTCCGCCTCCCAGGTTCAAGTGATTCTCCTGCCTCAGCCTCCCAAGTAGCTGGGATTACAGGCGCCCACCACCACATACGGCTAATTTTTGTAGTTTTTAGTAGAGATGGAGTTTCACCATGTTGGCCAGGCTGGCCTTGAACTCCTGACCTCAAGTAATCCGCCTACCTCAGCCTCCCAAAGTGCTGGGAATACAGGTGTGAGCCACCACGTCTGGCCTATATTTACTATTTATTTCTAATATTTACATTGGAAATCTGAATACATCCAACTCTTAAGGTTCTTTCTTGCTTTCCTTCAATTCATATTTGTATCTCGCTTTTTCATAGTGAAAATCCTGTTTCCCAAAAATATCAATATGTTTACTAATTTTCTCAATTCTATAATACATCTAAAATTATTTCAGAATTGCTTCACTATTACAGACAAAAATCTAGTGAAAAGAATTCAGAATGTTTTGCATCCAAGATGGAGGGTATGTGGTTAGACACTGTCTGTGTAAGTTTCTTGGATGTTTCCCCCTTCTTTTAATGCTATTCTTTTATTCACTTAAAATACAATTGGGTTCATTTGCTTCAGTTTGCTTTAGTTTGTCATTTGTTCCTTACTGATTTACTTTTATTTATTTTTTGAGTATGTAGGGTATCAATACGTTTCCGAATGTCAAAACAAAGCAGAAAAGGTATACTTATTGAAGTGCTGCTACCTTCCATGTTCATTCCATCCCATTCCTTCCTACTCTTGTAGGTTCATTGACTTTGGTATTTCTTTTTGTAGAGATAAACACATGTATGTGTATTATTTCCCCTTTAGTCTTACACAAAAGGTAGCATACTGCATTTGTTCTTTTGTCTTTTTCATTTAACAATATCTCCTGGAAGTTACTCTTTATCAGTCATAGAGATCAACCTTGCTGTGTTCCCAGCTGCATAGTACTCCATTATTTGTATGTACCATTGTCTATTTATCTAATTTCTTATATTTGGACATTTAGGTAGTTTCTGATATTTTGCCATAACAAGTAATGCTGTAGTTAGTAGCCTTGTGCATATATATTTTCATTTTGTTGGAAGTTTATCTTCAGGATAAATTTCTAGGAGAGGAATTATTGAAATGAAAGATGAATGTATATGCAGTTTTGTAGATGTTGCCAAATTTTCTTCCATTTGTGTTGTAATCTGCTGCCTTCTCCCAGGCAATGTATGAAAGTTATCCATAGCTTTATGTCAGAATGTATTGTCAAGCTTTTAAATCTTTGTCAGTGTGATGGGTTTGAAATGGTATTTCAGTGTAGTTTTAATTTGCATTTCTCTAATCTTGACCAAGTTGAAAACCCTCTACTTTTTGAAGTTAGAGGATTGCTAGCACAAGAACATAACTTAAAATTCAAAGGTGCTACTAAAGAATACCTTTTTGCTTACATTTGACCTTTCAGACTCTTTGATCAGACTAAGAACTTCAGTCCATAGAAGGCCAATCTTGTCTTTGAGTGGAGAACAGAAATTTGTTGGTACTTAAAAAACTTTTTTTGGACAACTGTGTCTTTTACATTTTTTTTTTCCTTATGGTACTTCTAGGTTGGCCAGGTTCATGGCGGCTTGATGGGAATTATTCAGAGAGCTATGGTCAAGGCTTGTCCTCATGTCTGGTTTGAACGCTCAGAAATGAAGGATCGACATCTGGTTACTAAGAGGTAAGCAGTGAAATTACTCAGAGTTCACTGGAGTAGCATAAAAGCTGATAAATCTTGGCCTTCCTACCATAGAGGGCCGAGCAGCACTGAGTCTCAAAACTAAAACAGAACTCTGTTTGCAATTGGATTTTCCTGGCAAATCACCTGTCTTAGCCACATTTTTTTTTATATACTTTAAGTTCTAGGGTACATGTGCACAATGTGCAGGTTTGTTACATAGGTATACATGTGCCATGTTGGTGTGCTGCACCTGTTAACTCATCATTTATATTAGGTATATCTCCTAATGCTATCCCTCCCCCTCCCCCCACCCAACAGGCCCTGGTGTGTGATATTCCCCACCCTGTGTCCAAGTGTTCTCATTGTTCAATTCCTACCTATGAGTGAGAACATGCGGTATTTGGTTTTCTGTCCTTGCGATAGTTTGCTGAGAATGATGGTTTCCAGCTTCATCCATGTCCCTACAAAGGACATGAACTCATCATTTTTTATGGCTCCATAGTATTCCGTGGTGTATATGTGTCACATTTTCTTAATCCAGTCTATCATTGATGGACATTTGGGTTGGTTCCAAGTCTTTGCTATTGTGAATAGTGCCGCAATAAACATACGTGTGCATGTGTCTTTATAGCAGCATGATTTATAATCCTTTGAGTATATACCCCAGTAATGGGATGGCTGGGTCAAATGGTATTTCTAGTTCTAGATCCTTGAGGAATCACCACACTGTTTTCCACAATGGTTGAACTAGTTTACAGTCCCACCAACAGTGTAAAAGTGTTTGTATTTCTCCACATCCTCTCCAGCACCTGTTTCCTGACTTTTTAATGATCACCATTCTAACTGGTGTGAGATGGTGGCTCATTGTGGTTTTGATTTGCATTTCTCTGATTGTCTTAGTCAGATTTTTTAAAAATGTAATTCTGTAGTCATGGTGGGATATATGATGGGATTAGAAGGCCAATGTATTTATATTGCTGTGACTTAGATATAGTCCAGTCACTGAATCTTCAAAGATAAAAATTACCACCTTTAAATTTGATATGTTCTCACTTGAGTATGAGCAATTAAAAAAATAAATTAGATATATATATTTCACCTCAAGGAAAAATATATGAAAAAGGAAAAAGATACCACCTTGAAGGTTAAATAATTGATAACTACTTGCTAAATAGATGATTGATTGTTTTCTGAATGATTGTTATCACTTAAGTCCAGCTAGAAGCTGGGCATGGTGACTGACGTCTGTAAGCCATGCACTTTGGGAGGCCATGGTGGGAGAATGGCTTGAACCCAGGAGTTCGAGACCAGCCTGGGCAACATAGTGAGACCTCATCTCTATAAAAAAATAAATAAAATTAGCCGAATGTGGTGGCATATGCCTGTGGTCCCAGCTACTTGGGAGGAAGGATCACTTGAGACCAAGAGGTTGAGGCTGCAGTGAGCTGAGCCTCACTACTGCCCTCCAGCCTGGGCAACAAGGGGAGACCTTGTCTTAAAAAAAAAAAAAAAAAAAGATCCAGCTAGAGACAGAGGAATGGGAGAAGGAACCTTTGGGGTTTAGGGTAGAGTTGAGCTACCAGAAACCTTTGTTAGGAAACAGCTTTTGGCCTGAGGCCTTTAACTGAAGGCACATTGGTTATTGTTTTATAAACACATTATATTCTTAAGAACATAATGAAAAGTATTTGCTGAATCTGCATCAAGTTAGAGAAACAATTCCCTATCTTGAGATCATTTGGCAGTGGGACACTGTGGCAGCTGCAGTCTGGCTACCTCAGCCCTTACCAGCTCTAGAGAGAAGAGTTGGGAATATAGTGTTGGCTGCAGGGAGGACAGGACCTAAGCCTGGAAGAACGTCAGTCTTTCTCAGCTTCATGGTGTACACATGGAAAGTTCAACCTGAATCGTTTAAGGATTGTCTTGTACTTAATGGCCATAATGCAGATAGATCCAGCAACCCAATATTCCCATTTTTCAGATGAGGAAACCTAAGTACATGGAAAAGAGCACAAAGCTCCTGACACAGAGTCTCCAGAGTCCATGTCACATGTCTAGTACTCTTTTTTAAGAACAGGCGAAGACACTGAAAATCACTTACTTTGGTCCAGGCATGTTGGCTCATGCGTGTAATCCCAGCACTTGGGGAGGTTGAGGCAGGTGGATTGCGTGAGCTCAGGAGTTCCAGACCAGCCTGGGCAACATGGTGAAATGCCATCTCTACAAAAAATACAAAAACTTAGCTGGGTGTAGTGGTGCACATCTGTGGTCCCAGCTACTTGGGAGGCGGAGGGCAGATTGCTTAAGCTCAAGGGGTAGAGGTTGCAGTGAGCCGAGATCATGCCCCTGCACTCCAGCCTGGATGAAAGAGTGAGACCCCATCTCAAAAAAAAAAAAAAAAAAAAAAATCACTTACTTTGAAATTTGAGAAATTACAATAGTGCAGCTCTTCTTATACTTTTTTAGAAAGGAAACAACTTCAAATTTATTTCTTTTACCTATATCTCAGTTCTTTTCTCCTTATTGCTTCATAATTGTGCCAGTAAAGTGCAAAGAATATCAAAAAGGACATCCACCTCTCTCTTAAAAAAGGCAAAATTTTGATCCTTTATTTTTTTTCATAGACTAAAAGAACATATTGCTGATAAGAAGAAATTACCCATATTAATTTTTCCTGAAGGTAAGAATGGGCCTGCCTACCGAGCTATAGTTGATAACAATAAACCAGCAAAAATGTTTGAGGAATAGAATTGCCATAGAATTGGCAACCTTAGCCCAGATCTCTGCTCTTACAGGAATGGGATGTCATTCTCTGAGCTATTAATTCCTTGCTTTCTTTTGAGATTTGATAGAAATCATGTTACCTTTTTAATTCAAAAGTCATTTCTGGGCAGTGAACTGAGAACAGAATTGTCCATGGCTTTAAGGGTTGCATGTATTGAAATTATCACCTGTTGAGAGGAAGTTGTACCCATAGGCCCATAGAGTGTTCAGTAGAAAAGTCAAAGCTTGTTGTTAAACTTGCTTAGTTAGAACTATTGGATTACTACTTTGACAGGGTTTGGTTTATGATTTGGTAGTACAATGCCTATAATTTTGATATTTTAAAATATTTTATATCAAAATAATTTCTTTTAAAATTTATTTTTAAAATGACTCCCTTTAAAAATATTCATGCTCCTACCCTCACCCCCTTGCAGGAACTTGCATCAACAATACTTCAGTCATGATGTTTAAAAAGGGGAGCTTTGAAATCGGAGGAACCATACATCCCGTTGCAATTAAGGTAAAACAGATACGTAATAAGAATAATAATTATTATTATAAAGATATTGTATTGGTAATTTTATTTTGGTAGCATTTTAAACTTAACATTTGCAAGAACGAAGAACACCAGTTTTTGCATGTACCAGTCCTCTGCACTTTGCCTCCTCTGCTTTCTCATGCGCTCACTCTCTATCTGTAGATAGATGTATACTGGGTGACTCTGTGCCAGGCGCTGTTTTTGCTCGTAGTGTTAAGTGAAACAGTTGCTGTTCCTGTTTTCATCAGCCTTCTAGTTAGTGAGGAGACAGATATTTAATAGTCACATAAATAACTCTTGTTGCTGCACTCTGTGGTTCTATTTAGAAAAGTAGTCAGCTCTAGTCAGACGTGTTAGCTGGCCTGGTTTACTTTTATTTTTTAATAAATTCTATCAAGTGAAATAACTTCTCTTTTTCCTAGAGTCTGATAAAGCTGTTTGGCCTACCACATTTAAAACGCTGGGCACGGATGAGAAACTACTTTTAGTTCATAACTGGGATATATTTTCTTTTCTTTTCTTTTTTCTCAGTATAACCCTCAGTTTGGTGATGCATTTTGGAACAGCAGTAAGTACAACATGGTGAGCTACCTGCTTCGAATGATGACCAGCTGGGCCATCGTCTGTGATGTGTGGTACATGCCCCCAATGACCAGAGAGGTATTCCTTAGCTAACACTTTGTCTAATCAGGTAGAAGCAAGGAGACCTTCACCTGAAAACCTGGGTGTCTCCCTTCTCCATGCCATGCTTTTCTGCTTGCTCAGCAAATGAGTCATTTTTTAAATAATGTATTTAGCTCCCTTTAAATCAAACCATGTTATATTTAGAGATTCTTTTCCATGTTGGTTTTACAATTGCTCTTGGTTTATTGAACCTACGGATATTATCTTGGGTAAGACTAATAAAGAGCGTGATAAATATATGCACATGGTAAAAAATTAAACAATACAGCACTGCATTTTCTTGATAGAACAAATGATATTTGCTATGATTGATTAAGAATAGAAAGCATTTGAGCTGAAATATGAATCTTATATTTTAAAACAAATACAAATGATTATGAGACGGTATTAAAAACTCGATAAACTAAGATGTTCTTGTAATTTTTTTTTGTTTGTTTTTAACCAGGAAGGAGAAGATGCAGTCCAGTTTGCTAACAGGGTTAAGTCTGCTATTGCTATACAAGGAGGCCTGACTGAACTTCCCTGGTAAGAGATCTTTCAGAAGTACTATCACTTTTTTTTGTTTTGTTTTTAAGAGAATGCCTCACTCTTTTACCCAGGCTGAAGTGCAGTGCATGATCATAGTTCATTGTAGCCTCGACTTCCTGGGCTCAAGGGATCCTTCCATCTCAGCCTTCCGAGTAGCTGGGACTACAAGTGCTTGCCACCATGCCCAGCTATTTTAAAATTTTTTGTAGAGATGGGGTATCCTTGTGTTGCTCAGGCTGGTCTCAAACTCCTGGGCTTGAACTCCTGCCTAAGCCTCCCAAAATGCTGGGATTACAGTCATGAGCTACTGTTCCTGGCCTTTTTTTTTTTTTTAGCTAAAAAGAGTCACTGGTAATAATGTCATTTATCATTCTAGTTAGTTATAGATTTAGCTGAAAGTAATAGTGGTTTATACATAACAGTGGCTTAAGTAAGATAGAAGTTTATTTCTCACTTAAACATAACCAGTCAAGGCTGGTAACAGCTCAATCTGTATTGCTTTACTCTCCTCAGTTTGTGCTTCTCTTATGGTCCACGATGGCTGTTCCAACTCTACTCATTGTGTGTAGCAAATGGCTATGAGGAAGGAATTTTAAAAAGGATACACCCATCTCTAAGAGCACAAGCTGAGAGTTGTATATCCCACTTGTGCTTGTATCCATTGGCTAGTACTCAAGTCATGTGATAACACCTAGCTGCAAAGGAAGCTGGGGAACGTAGTCATTGTTCTGGGTGGTCATGTGCCTATCTCACATTTAGGGTTCTTTTTCTGAAGAAGAAAGGGAGAATGGATTTGTGAGTAGGGCAGACATTGGGAGGCAAGGGGCTACTTTCAGGCTCTTTCATATTTAACTCTAGCTATAACTGTATAATAAGAAAATTGAACAACTTGAAAGAAGGGAAATAAGTGAAATATTTTAGTTATGGATCACTATGGTTTTAGTTTTTGTTTGTTTGAAGAAGATTGAACATAGGTGAATGTATTAGTCTGCTTGGGCTGCCAGACAAAATACAGTAGTCCCCTGGGATAATGGGGGATATGTTCCAAGAGCCCTAGTAAATTCCTAATACGATAGTACAAATCCTATATAGACTATGTTTTTTTCTTTATGTACATAGCTATGATAAAGCTTAATTTATAAATTAGTCATAGTAAAAGATTAACAACAATAACAACTAATAAAATAGAACAATTATAATAATACACTGACTAATAAAAGTTTTGTGAATGTGGTCTCTCTCTTTCTCAAAATATCTTAATATTTTCCCAGGTTGACTGTGGGTAACTGAAACCATGGAAAGCAAAATCTTGTATAAGGGGGGAGTTACTGTACCACAGACTGGGTGGCTTAAACAACAGACCTTTGTTTTCCCACAGTTCTAAAGGCTGGAAGTTTGAGATTAGGGTGCAGCATGGTCAGTTTTTGATAAGGGCTCTCTTCTTGTGTTGCAGATAGCTGCATTCTCCTGTGTGCTTACATGATCTCTTCTTTGTGCAGGCGTGAAGAGAGAGAGTGCATGTTCTCTAGTCCTAGTTTCTTTTTATAAGGGCACTAATCCCATCATGAGTGCCCCACCCTCATGACCTCATCTAACCCTAATTACCTCCCAAAGGATCAGTCTCCAAATAGCACCACATTGGTAGTTAGGGAATTTTGGGGAGGACAAAAACATTCACTCTATATCAGTGAAGGTTAACTATACCTACATTATAGTGGGAGGTTGAATTATTATTATTATTATTATTATTATTATTAGTTGAGATGGACTCCTCTCTGTCACCCAGGCTGGAGTGCAGTGGTGCAATCTGGGCTCACTGCAACTTCTGCCTCCTGGGTTCAAGCAATTCTCCTGCCTCAGCCTCTTGAGTACCTGGGACTACAGGTGTGCACCACCATGCCCAGCTAATTTTTTTTTGTATTATTAGTAGAGATGGAGTTTCACTATGTTGTCTAGGCTGCTCTCAAACTCCTGACCTCAGGTGATCTGCCTCAGCTTCCCAGAGTGCTAGGATTACAGGCATGAACTCCCTGGCCTGGAGACTGGATTCTTATTTACATACAGGGTGTTAAATTAGCAGTCTGTCACAAAACAGTCTATACTTCAAGTCCTATGCAGTTAATAAAGTTCCTGCTGTCGTTTTTGGTGTTTGAAAAACACTTTGCATGAAAAGTTTATTTGAGGCAATTGTAGCAATGTTTCTAGGAGGAGGATTTGGCCATCTGAGTTAGGCTGTCAGCCAGGAAACCAAGGACCCTCCTGAACCAGCAGAGGATGGTTTAAGGTGTCTGCCTCTAGAAGAAGGGCTGGCTAGATATTATACAGTAAGCATTCACTTCACATCATTGATAGGTTCTTGTAGGCTGTGACTTTAAGCAAAATGACTTTATAGTAGGTTCTTGAATAAATAACATCATTTTGTTCCATGTACTTTCTTTATAATGTTGATGAGAAAAAATATTGGGTTTTGTTATAAATCATTTTGTTTAAAGTTACAGTTTCTAAGAACCTATCAATGGTGTTCAGGGAGGACTTACTGTACTCCGTTATGCAAGGGTGGGGAGTATCACTAAAATATTTATCCATTCACATAGTGTGAATACAACTAATTGTGTCCAGGTAAACCGTTTCTGATATCCATTATGCAAATTAACAAGCCACTAATTTCTACAGTGAAAACTCATTTCTAAAATTTGTTATGCAAGGACCTGGTGCAGTGGCTCATGCCTATAATCCCAGCACTTTAGGAGGCTGAGGTGGGTAGATCACCTGAGTTTAAGAATTTGAGACCAGCCTGGGCAACATGGTGAAACCCTGTCTCTACAAAAAGAATACAAAAATTAGCTGAGCGCTGTGGCGCACGCCTGTAGTCCCAGCTACTTGGGAGGCTGAGGCCTGAGAATCCTTGAACGCAGGAGGTTGAGGCTGCAGTGAGCTGAGATCACGCCACTGCACGGCAGCCTGGGTTACAGAGCAAGACTCTGTCTCAAAAATAAATAAATAAATAAATAAAAGTTGTTATGCTAATTAACAAAGCTTGAGAAATCGATGGGCAATAAAGATAAAGATAGCTGAAGCCATTAGTGGCATCTCTGAAAGGCAGCCTTCTGATTAAATGCTGGCTGACCACCCTGGAGTATGAGTTCTTGACTAACAGGGTATATGATTTGAGTTCCATACACCCTGGAGTATGAAACTGACTGGTCCTAAGGCATAGGTTAGGACTAAACATTTGTATTACACTATCTACATTGGAATATGTTAAACTAAATGACAGAATCATAGCATCATAAAACTATATAAAACGACCTTGGTCCACAGATGTCCTATAACCCATGGTCATATGTGCAGCTGGGTTCCTTTTCCTTATTCAGTTTTTAAAACTCTTTACACACCCTTTGTCTTACCTGACACTCAACCCTCCTGCTTCTACCCTGAAGTCAGTGTCTGTGGTCTCAGACACAGAGGAAGGGAAGAAAGCCTTGAGAGGCAAGAACCACCTAGGGGAGTCAGCCAAGTACAGACTCTCCATCAGAGTGGCTGAACTAAATCCGTCAAAAATGATCGTCAGAATTGTCCAATTTCCTTTTATCAGGCCATATGCAATTGTACAATAAAATTACTTTTAATTACCTAGCCTCTTAAAGAAAAGAAAGTGGCCTCTTTGCCTTTCTAGATATATTTGTCATTTACCTATTGGATATGAATTAACATATCTAGATTTTTTTTTCATAGATTGAGTGAAAATATAATTTTATGATCTTAAACTGGCTCTTACATATGGCTGCTCCTTTCCTTAAGAAGTAGGACCTGCTGCCATTGCAAAGGGGAATTGGGTAAAATTTTGAAGTCTCTAGGGGTGGCAAGTCACAGTTTAAGTGCTTAGGGCAGCGTGAGGTTTATTGGGTGCTTGGGAAGGAGAATTGTACAAGATGATGTCAGATTGCTCAAGACTTACATTTTTGCCTGTTTTGGGCTTGGATCTTGTGAAAGGAGAAAGGCCTTTCTTATTTCTTTAGCTGCCTTAGTTCTCACTATTCAGAATTCAGGTAAGTGCTGTGAATAGAAGAAGCTCATTTGGATAAAAGAGGCTTATGTGGACAATTCTGTGGACCTAACAACGAATTATCATCTTGTTTCATGAAAACTTCCCACAACTGACCCCCTGGATGATTTGTGGATCACAGTCTGTTTTTAAGTTGAGGACTTATTGCTGCGTCTTAGATTTGACTCTAGAAGCCAGAGCACTGCATTGGTCTCAAGCAGGTGTCTCTATGGAGGTCAAGTTCTGTCCTCACGGCACTGAGTTCACTGGCTAACCTATGATCATTCATCATCATCAGAAAGCATTTGGTAAACATGCATGCTTAACTAGGTTAAAATTAAACAGTCAGAGTATAAAGTAAGCAAGTTCTTAGCCCATGCTCTCTTAGCAGTTAAAATCTAAAACATTAGATTAGGAGCCAGATAGTGACCTATCGTAGTCCAAACTACTCCCAGCAACTCCTTTGTTTCTTTGTGTGTAATCCAAAGAAGGAAAAGCCTGCAGAGTTCTTATACC
Organism: Macaca fascicularis; assembly: GCF_037993035.2. Lineage (NCBI taxonomy): Eukaryota > Metazoa > Chordata > Mammalia > Primates > Cercopithecidae > Macaca > Macaca fascicularis. The sequence goes on along the minus strand of NC_088379.1, from coordinate 50,220,167 downwards.
CAGACAGGCACCCTGGAGAGAGTTCAAAGATTTACAGGTTCTGAATGAAGGAATGCTGCTTACATAGGCACTTCTAGTTGAATGCAACTTGTGATTTTGTTGTTTGTTTTATTCTGAGTCTGTTTTGGAATATAAAAGATTATAAATGCTGGAAATATAGTGCTTTGAATGAAAATACAACTTGTTAAACATAGATAGGGTTATATCTGAACAATGATTTATCTTTTTTAAATAATCATTTATCTTTAAGAAATTTACCCACACATATACAGTATACCCTTACCGTTTCTTCTGTGTATATTTTAAATTTTCCTATGGTTTTCCAGTAAGACATAGGTAGATGAAAAACCAGTATTTTGTTTTCCTTAAGGAACAAGATAGAGAAATAATCCTAGTTTTAATAATCCTTGTTTCAATCCAATTTTTGTTTTTTTTTTTGTTTTGTTTTTTTGAGACGAAGTTTCACTCTTGTTGCCCAGGCTGGAGTGCAATGGCATGATCTCGGTTCACCACAACCTCCGCCTCCCAGATTCAAGCGATTCTCCTGCCTCAGCCTCCCAGGTAGCTGGGATTACAGGCATGCGCCACCATGCCCAGCTAATTTTGTATTTTCAGTAGAGACAGGGTTTCACCATGTTGGCCAGGCTGGTCTCGAACTCCTGATCTGAGGTGATCCACCCACCTCAGCCTCCTAAAGTGCTGGGATTACAGATGTGAGCCACTGCACCTGGCCAATCCAAATATTTAATACACCACCCCTTAACTTCTAAAGAAACTGAGTTGGAGATATTGTTACTTATATTAACCAAACATCAGAGAGATTGTTGCTTCCTCAAAGCAATGTATGCTTGGCAAGTGGTAGGGCAGAGACTGAAATCTGGGTCTCCCTGTTTCCAAATCCAGTGTTCTTTCCCTTATTTCATCCCAGCTGCCTAAGCGTCATGGCATCATACAGCATGTTATTATTAAGTTAACTCTTTTAAATCACCGCTGTAAAGTATCTTTTATGTATTTGTCTTTCTGTTCGCAGGGATGGAGGACTAAAGAGAGCAAAGGTGAAGGACACCCTCAAGGAAGAGCAGCAGAAAAATTACAGCAAGATGATTGTGGGCAATGGATCTGTCAGCTAAGAGGACAGCTGACAGCCTTTAGATCTAGAACTAGCCCTTAGAAATGGAATGGCTTTGTTTTCTGTTTTGTTTTTATGATTGTGAATCTTTTCTACAGAATGATTGTCTCTACCTCTTTATGCCAGAGGCAGAACCTACAGGTGCCCTTTTTGGCTTTTGTTGTTGTTGTAACATTAGCCCCATGGATTGTAAGGTGGTTTACTGAGTTCAAACAGATTCTGCTTTGATAAAATGATGGCGTCACTGTTGACTGAATGAAATATTTGTATAGAAAAAAGTGCTTGAAAGTGTGTTTGGAACTCATCGATAGGGTAATTCTCCAAAAATGCCCAAACTCTCTTTTTATAATTAGCCTTGCCACTTTCTTCAGTCACTTAAATGGTGAGATTACACATCAGTGCAAGATGACCATTATGGTTATGGTCTACTGCAAGGTTGAAAGGAACCCTCCATTGTATTTAGGATTGTATTTAGGAAAAGGGACAACTTTGTGGCCACCTGCTCTGAAAGTCAAAAGGAAACATAAATTAGTGTTATTAGTATGTTGGAAGAGAAATACTACTTTTCTTTTTCACAGGAGTTCTCTGGCCCTGTGAACTCCACCTTGAGCAATGTCACAGATTACAGTTATTTTGCAGGTGAATTAAGCTTCACCAAAGAAAAGTGAGTCAAAGTTAATGTGTGTGTGCATTTATATGTAGGCAGCTCATAGACCACATTTTAGCCAGCAACTGGTAACAAAGAGCTTAGTTTTCCTTGTTTGAATGCTGTAGATCTATACCTAGTACCCCTCCCATCTACTGATTTGTTTGTTTTTATAACCAAACACATTTTCAGATAGAAGGAGCCTTAAAAAAAAAAATCACATTGAGTAACTTCAGTATGAATGAATGAGAGTGTGCGGAGCTACCCCTCACCCTCCACCCCTTTGTGGTTTATTCCCTAATTTTCCCAGTCTCTTAAACAGAAAAAATGACTGATATAATTACCTTTTGGAAACTGAGCCTTAATTTTTTTTAGAGGGAGAAATAAGTTTTCCCCAACTCACACAGCATAAGCAATGTTTGACAGCAATATAATGCCGTTGTGAACTCCTGAGAGTATGGTATCTGTTCTGGTAGCCATGTACAGAATGTGAAACTGTCTTATGAATATAAATAAATTCTATATTTCTAAATGTGTATTGCATTATTCCTCCCTCCCTTCCCCCCTTTTCTGGTTTTGAGTAAGTTAAATTCTTTTCTATTACAAACAAGAGTTTTTTGTTTTTCATTTCAGTGACATAGTTAGATTTTATTGGACTGGAACAAATGGGAAACAAGAACATGAGCCACTGACTCTCTCCCCCCTCCCCCTACTTAAATCTTATTTTTTAGTCTAGTTATTTGGACTCTGGCCCTCTGAACTCCACCTTGAGCAATATCACAGATTACAGTTATTTTGCAGATGAATTAAGGCAATTATATCTAACTAGGTAGGCCTAGCATAGCATATATCAGTTTATACTCTTCTTATCTATCTAGCTAGTTGGATTTCATCCCAAAAGAGAACTTGCAAATAGGTTACTCTCATGGCCATCCACCTCTCTGTTCTCACTCTCCCTACTTTCCCTTTGTTGTTTGGGGAAATTTTGCCCCACAAACTCTATTAGGAGTGATCTTGACTGAAAATTAGCAAATTCAAATATGTATGTTGGGTGACTTTTTGTCTTATTTTTTCTCAGAAAAAGGAGTGCCTTAAAAAAAAAATTCTGTGTTAATTATGGCATGAATTAATAAATCTATTTCATTAGCCCAGTTCTCAGAAAAGTGTATCTTTCTAAGATCACTGTATTCAAAATAGCAATGCTATCATGTATTCACTAGATTACCTAGTAGTGTCTCTATCTGAACTTCTGTCTTCCAGGTCTGATTTACACAACTAGTTTTCGGGTTGCTTGAGGAATTGCCATGTTGTTGAAACCATGTTTTTGGAAAGCTGATATTGCTCAGATTTAGCATATGCTCCTTAGAACTCCTTTTACGTTTGCTTTCCTTAATATTATTCCATACCCACTTTAGAGATACTGTGTCCAGAGTTTAGTATTCCGGAGTCTTCCCTAATTGTAAGGCGATATGAAGGGAAGGCAGGATTTGGTAGAAAAATCTCATCAGATAAGCTGAGCTTTCATTGAACCCTTGCATACATTCATTAATTTAGCCTCAAGGTTGCCCTATTTTTATTTCAATTCTTTGTCCTGGGGTCATATTTATAGACAGCAGGTTCTAGGAATGCCAAGGATTTCTAAAATATGCCACATTCTGGGACTGGATGAGCAGCCATGTGTGAAACAGTAAATATACTTGGAGCGCGGGGGAAATAGTTTCAGATGCCACTCTGGGGCAAAGAACAATCTCAGGGGAAGTTTCCCTGCGTCAACAGACTTTCCAAGGCATAGTCACCTTTGTCTTGGTGATTCGCACGATCTCAGTACCTATGTTGCAGTTTGCACATTCTGTTGATATTTTAACGTACATGATAAGGGTTGTTGGTTTCTTGTGAGTACAAATAACGTATTGTAGTCATGAGGACTGCCTCTTGGCCAAAGCTGCTCTCACGTTTTTTTTTCCTTCAATATGGCACTATTGACCTAAACTGCTTCATAATAGAAAAGGGTAGGTTATAATGGGAGGATAGGCCGGGGGTGGAGGTGGGGTGGAGGGAAGTGGGGAAGGGTGTTGGGGGTGTTGGGGGCAAGGCTGGGATCTGGGATTGATACTGCTAGGGGCCCTAATAAGTATCTTCACAAAAGCTGTGTGTTTGCTTTTGTTTTTTAACAGCTGTTTCTAGTGGATTAATACTAGATATGATTTTTTAAAAAAAATAATGGTTAAGATAATGGCAGTAAAGGGACAGAGAGTCATAAAACAAAACATTTTCTTTATTTTTTCTTTTTTTGTTTTTTGAGATGGACTCTCATTCTGTTGTCCAGGCTGGGGTGCAGTAGTGTGATCTCGGCTCACTGCAACCTCTGCCTCCTGGGTTCAAGTGATTCTCCTGCCTCGGCCTCCTGAGTAGCTGGGATTACAGACATGCGCCACCACGCCCGGCTAATTTTTGTATTTTTAGTAGAGACAAGATTTCACCATGTTGGCCAAGCTGGTCTCAAATCCCTGACCTCAGGTGATCCGCCTGCCTTGGCCTCCAAAAGTGCTGGGATTACAGGCGTGAGTCACTGCACCTGGCCAATTCTATTTTTTATTACACATTCCTTTTTTAATGATCAGTACATATTTTTTTATTATTACTACTGCTGTAAGCAAGCATTGGAGATTGGCTCATAATGTCTTCTACTTGCCATATGTCTTTATTAGCTCAATTCGTATTCATACCCCTTTTTATAGGTGATAGATGGCAACTTCTCAATCCTGTGTCTTTTCATTCAGAATCAGCACTTGTTCCCCAATAAAATAATTTCAGTCATCCACAACAGTGTCTTGCAGGCCTATTTTTCAAAATTGGGCAGTCTAGGGAAAGGGCTTTCCTTTGATTTTGTTGTTTTCTTTCCTCGTGTATAGTGACTGTGCCCAAAATCTAAGGAAAATCAAGAAATTGCAAAAGATATCATCAGCTATTCATATCAAATGTAAAACACTAAGTAATATTTAAGTTAATTTGTGGCTTGTAAAAATTTTGGAACCTTATATAATGAACTAATGGCACATAATTTCTGAGAGTTTTAATTAGACTTGGTATTTGCAGCATCAGCCTTAGCATACCTATTTTTAAATTATTAATTGATAGATAATTGTGCATAATTATGAGGGACAGTGTGGTATTTTGATACATGTGTACAACGTGTAGTGATCAAATCAACATAATTAGCAAATCCATCACCTTAAACATTTGCTGTTTCTTTATACTGGAAACATTCAAAATCCTGTCTTCCAGCGATTTGAAAATATACAAAAAGTCAGGCATGGTGGCTCATGCCTGTAATCCCAGCACTTTGGGAGGCTGAGGCTGGTGGATCACCGGAGATCAGGAGTTTGAGAGCAGCCTGGCCAACGTGAAACGCCGTCTGTACTAAAAATACAAAATTTAGCTGAGCATGATGCCGTACACCTGTAATTCCAGCTACTTGGGAGGCTGAGGCAGGAGAATCACTTGAATCTGGGAGACGGAGGTTGCAGTGAGCTGAGATCACACCACTGCACTGCAGCCTGGGTGACAGCGTGAGACTGTCTCAAAAAAAAAAAAGAAAATATACAATAAATTGTTAACTCTAGCCACCCTACAATGCTATATAGAACACTAGAATTTATTCCACTTATCTGGTTATAATTTTGTATCTGTGAACCAATCTCTCCCTATACTCCTCTTCCTCCTACCCTTCTCAGCCTTTAGTAATCACTATTCTACTCTCTACTTCCATGAGATCAACTTTTTTAGCATCGATATATGAGTGAGAACATGTGGCATTTATCTTCCTGTGCTTGGCTAATTTCGCTAACCATTACTGTCCTCCAGCCTCAGCCATGTTGCTGTGAATGACAGGATTTCATTCTTTACATGGCAGAATAGCATTCCATTGTGTATATACACCACATTTACTTTATCCATCCATCTGTTGATAGACACAGGTTTATTCCATATCTTGGCTACTGTAAATAGTGTAATAAACATGGCAATGCAGATATCTCTTTGACACTCTGATTTTCTTTCCTATGGATAAATACTCAGTACTGGAATTGCTGTGTCATATGGTGGTTCTATTTTTAGTTTTTGAGGAACATCCATACTGTTTCCTGTAACAGCTGTCCTAATTTACATCTTCATCAACAGTGTAGATGAGTCCCCCTTTCTCTGGACCTTTGCCAGCATTTGTTATTTTTTTGTCTTTTTTATGATACCCATTCTAACTGGGGTGAGATGCTATCTCATTGTGGGTTTGATTTGCATTTCCTTGATGATTAATGATGTTGAATGTTTTTTGTAAACTTGATCATATGCATGTCTTCTTTTGAGAGATGTCTATTCAGATCATTTGCTCATTTTAAAATCAGATTATTATTATTATTTTGCTCTTGAGTTTTTTAGTTCCTTGTGTGTTCTGGATATTAATCTCTCATCAGTGGCTAGGTGCAGTGGCTCACGCCTGTAATTCCACCATTTTGAGAGGTGAAGGTGAGAGAATAGCTTGAGGCCAGAAATTTGAGATCAGCCTGGGCAAGACAGTGAGACCCTGTCTCTACAAATTTTTTTTTTTTAAATCAGCTGTTCATGGTGGTGCATGTCTGTAGTTCTAGCTACTTGTAAGGCTGATGCAGAAGGATCACTTGAGCTCAGAAGTTTGAAGCTGCAGTGAGCTATGATCACTGCACTCTAGCCTGGGTTCAGTGAGACCCTACTCAAAAAAAAAAAAAAAAAATTCCCTTGTCAGATGATTAGTTCGCAAAAATCTTTTCCCATTCTACAGGTTGTCTCTTTAATCCATTTATTGTTTTCTGTGCTATGCAGAAGCATTTTAGTTATATATGATTCCATTTGTTTATTTTTGCTTTTTTCCCTATGCTTTTAAGGTCTAATTCATAATTTTTTTGCTCAGAACAATGTCCTGAAGCATTTCTCCTATTTTCTTCTAGTAGTTTCATAGTTTTGGGTTTTTAAAGAAGACAAATGTTCTGAAACATTCCCCCTATTTTCTTCTAGTAGTTTCATTGTTTTGGTTTTTCATTTAAGTCTTTAATCTGTGTTGAGTTGATTTTTATACTAAGGATTTAGTCTCATTTTTCTGCACATGGATACATAGTTTTTCCAGTACCATTTATTGAAGATACTGTCCTTTTCTCATTGAATGTTTTTGGCAGCTTTGTAAAAAATCAGTTGGCTTTAAGTACATGGATTTATTTCTGCATTGTCTGTTCTGTTTCATTGGTCTATTTTTCTTTTTATGCCAGTATCATGCTGTTTTGGTTAATATAGTTTTGTAGCATATTTTGAAAGTCAGGTAGTGTGATGCCTACAGCTTTGTTCTTTTTCCTAAAAAATGATATGGTTTTTGTTTTTCATTCTGTTAATGTGATGTGTCACATTTATGAATTTACATATATTGAGCCATCTTTGCATTCCTGGGATAAATCCAATTTGATCATGTTGTATATTTTTTATGTGCTGTTGAATTTGGTTTGCTAGTATTTTGTTGAGGATTTTTGGATCTTTGTTCATCAGATATTTTGGCCTATACTTTTCTATTTTTTACTGTGACTTTGTCTGGTTTTATTATCAGAGCAATGCTGGCTTCAAACAATGAGTTTGGAAGAATTCTCTCCATTTCAACTTTTTGGAATAGTTTGAGAAGCATTGATATTAGTTCTTTTTAAATAACTTTGTAGGATTCAGGAGTGAAGTCATTTGGGCCTGGTCTTCTCTTTATTGGGAGATGTTTTATTACTGGTTCAATCTGGTTACTTGTAATTATTCTCTTTAGGCTTTTCATTCTTTCTTGGTTCAGTCTTGGTAGGTAGTATGTGTCCAGAAATTTATCCATTTCTGTTAGGTTTTTCTAACAGAAATTAGGAAGTAGAGTTGTTCATAATAGTCTCTGATGATCCTTTGTATTTCTGTGCTATCAGTTGTAATGTCTTTTTTTTATTCACTTCTGATTTTATATATTTGGGTTTTTTTCTTTTTTCTTAGTCTAGCTATTCCTTTTCAAATTTTGTTTATTATTTTGAAAGCACAGCTCTTTGTTTCATCTTTTTTTTTTTTGCATTTTTTTGTCTCAATTTCATTTATATATATTTGCTCTGATATTATTATTTGTTTTTTTTCTACTAATTTTGGGTTTGGTTTGTTCTTGCTTTTCTAGTTCATTGGGGTGCATTGTTATTTATTTGAAATCTTTCTACCTTTTTTGATGTATGTGTTTACTGATGTAAACTTCTCTCTTAATACTGCTTTTGCTGTATCCTATAGGTTTTGGGTGTTGTGTTTCCATTTTTATTTGTTTAAATAAATTTTTAAATTTTCTCCTTAATTTCATCATTCACTCATTGGTCATTCAGGTGCATGTTGTTTGATTTCCATGTATTTGTACAGCTTCTAAAGTTCCTCTTGTTATTGATTTTTAGTTTTATTCCACTGTGGTCAGAAAAGATACTAGATGAGATTTTGGTTTTTAAAAATGTGTTGAGACTTTTTTTGGGGCCTAATGTATGTCAGTCATAGAGAATATTCCATGTACTGATGAGAAGAATGTGCATTTTACAGCTGTTGAATGAAATGTTAATGTCTGTTAAGTCTTTTGGTTGTAGTATGTTTAAATTTGATGTTTCTTTGTTGATTTTCTGCCTAGATGATCTCTTCAATGCTAAGAGTGGGGTCTTGAAGTCCCCAACTATTATTTTACTGGAGTCTATCTCTCCTTTTAGATCTAATAATATTTGCTTTATATATCTGGGTACTCTAGTGTTGGGTGCATAAACATTTACAATTGTTATATCCTGTTGCAAAATTTATGCCTTTATCAGTGAATAATAACCTTCTTTGTCTTTTTTTTTAGACGGAGTCTGACTCTGTTGCCAGGCTGGTGTGCAGTGGTGCACTTGGCTCACTGCAACCTTTGACTTCCAGGTTCAAGCGATTCTCCTGCCTCAGCTTCCTGAGTAGCTGGGATTACAGGCACATGCCACCATGCCCAGCTAATTTTTGTATTTTTAGTAGAGATGGGGTTTCACTATGTTGGCCAGGATGGTCTTGATCTCCTGACCTCATGATCCACCCACCTCAGCCTCCCAAAGTCCTGGAATTAGAGGCATGAGCCTCCATAGCTGGCCCTTTGTCCCTTTTTAAAAAAAATAGTTTTCTTTACCTAATGCCTATTTTATCAGATATAACTATAGCTACTCCTGTCCACTTTTGGTTTCTGTGTGGAATATCTTTTTCTTTCCCTGCGCTTTTGGTTTATGTGTATTTTACAGGTGAAGTGAGTTTCTGGTAGGCAGTATATGGTTGGGTCATTTAAAAAAAAATCCATTCAGCCAGTGTATATCTTTTGATTAGGAGATTTAATCTGTTTAAATTCAAGATTATTATTGATAGGCGAGGACTTTATTCCTGTCATCTTGTCAATTGTTTTCTAATTGCTTTGTATAGCCCCTGTTCTTTTCTTTCTCTCTTATCATTTATCTTTGAAGTTTGGTGGTTTATGTGGTGATAAGATTTGATTTATTTCTCTTTCTCCTTTGTATATCTGGTGTATCAGTGAGTTTTATGCTTTCATGTTCTTTCATGTGTTTTCATGATGGTAGTTTATTATTCTTTTGCTTCCAGATGTAGAACTCCCTTAAGCATTTACTTTAAGGCAAGCCTAGTGTTGATGAATTCCCTTAGTTTTTGCTTGTCTGGGAAAGGGTTTGTGCACTTCATTTTTCAAGGATAGCTTTCCTGGGTATAGTATTCTTGGCTGGCATTTTTTTTTTCTTAATGCACTTTAACTATGTTGCCTCATTATCTTTGCCTTGTAAGGTTTCTGTTGATAACTATGCTATTAGTCTAGCGGAAATTCCCTTATATGTGACTTGACATTTTTCTCTTGCTGTTTTCAGAATTCTCTTTGACTTTTGACAATTTGACTATATGCACCTTGCAGAGGACCTTTTGGGTTGAATCTATTTGGGAATCTCTGAGTTCCTTGGATCTGGCTGTCTCTATGCCTCCCAAGACTTTGGAAGTTTTCAGCTATTAATTTATGAAATAGGTTTTCTATGTATTTTCCCATCTCTTCTTGTTATAGTTTGGATATTTGTCTTCCCCACATTTCATGTTGAAATGTGACCCATCCCCACTAATGTTGGAGGTGGGGCCTATTGGAAGGTGTCTGATTAGTGGGGGTAATCCCTCATGAATGGTTTTATCCCCTTTCCATGGTAATGAATGATGGCTTGGTCCCCTTCCCGTGGTAATGAATGAGTTCTTACTCTATTAGTTCATACAAGAGCTGGTTGCTTAAGGCATGGCACTTCTCCCATTGCTGTCTTGCTGGCTGTCTCACCATGTGACATGCTGGCCCCCCTTGCCTTCCACCATGAGTAAAATCTCCTTGAGGTTGTCACCAGAAGTAGATGCAGGTATCATGCTTCTTGTACAACAATAAACCCCTTTTCTTTATAAATGACCCAGCCTCAGGTATTTCTTTATAGCAATGCAAAATGGACTTATACGCTTCTCCTTTTGAAATTCTCATAATGTGAATTTTTATTTTGCTTTATGATGCCCTGTAAATCCTGTAGTCTTTCTTCATTCTGTTTTATTCTTTTGTTTTTGTTGTTGCCTGCCTAGGTCATATCAGAAGACCTGTCTTCAAGTTTAGAAATTCTTCTGCTTGCTGTGGTCTTTTGTTGAAGGTCTCAGTTGTATTTTTTTATTTCATTCATTGAATTCTTAAGTGCCAAGATTTCTGTTTGTTTCTTTTATTCTATCTATCTCTTTGTTAAATTTCTTATTCAGATCACAAAGTGTTTTCCTGATTTTGTTGAATTGTCTATACGTATCCTCTTGCATCTCACCAAGTTTTCTTAAACTCATTATTTTGAATTTCTTTTTTGGCATCTTGTAAATTTTTTTGAGGGGGGTGCTGGTATTGGAGAATTATTATGTTCCTTTGGAAGTGTCATGTTTCCTTGCATTTTCGTTTTCTTGTATCTCTATGTTGATACCTGTGTATCTGCTGAAACAATTGCCTCTTCCAATTTTATGGAGTACCTTTGGTAGGTAGAGTCATTCCTGTAGGTGAGTCATATGATGTCCATCAGTAAGTTGAGTTGGCCTTGGTTCTGGGTGGACACAGTAGTGTAGTCTATTAATCTGTTAAGATTCTTTTGCTATAATCCATGCTAATGATCTTTGTGGGTACTTCAGTGGCCTAGGCTGTGAGAATCTATGGTGGCAGTGGTACATCTTTGTGGGGATGGGACTACTGACCTTTTCCTCTGGCCAGAGGCATAAGTGTGCAGTGGGTTGGTTGGTTTGGTGACTGGCTTGCTGGGGGTGAATTTTCCATGCAGTTTTGCTGGCCATGGGTGCGGGACACAGATGCTTGGTGAACCTGGGGGTGGGTCCACCAGGAGTGTTTCTGCTGGAGGTGGGTTCACCTTGTTGCTTCTCCAGCTGGGACATGGGTGTGCAGTAGTTTGGTGGCTTGTCTCAGGGACAGGTTTGTCAGGCTGTTTCTTTGGTGGGGAGTGCCAAGAAGGGGGACTTTCTCGGGGAAGGTCCATTGGACTATTTAGTTCAGCCAGCCAAGGGTTGGCTTTCCCACTGTGCAGTACTGAAGTCGTGGCTGTTCCTGGCCCCATGTTCCAAGCAGACAGCATTGTGGTTTTATAACCATCTGTGTGGACTTGGTAAAATAATGGCAGAGACTCAAGGCTGGAGACATGCAGTGACTGCTGGACCCCAGAGCAGAGTGGACTCTAGCAGTGGTTCCAATTTCAAGATTGCACAGTGCTGCAGTGGCTTGGCTCACAGGGGTAGATTAGGGTGGGGAGTGCACACCTTCTGTTCCTACTCTGGAGCAATGCAGCTATGTTAATTCCAAGCAGCTCCCCAAACTGGGCTAAGGGCTTTTGAGGACTGTGGGTTTCTCCTATAGTAAGTACTACAGGAATCTGCAGTGGCAGTTCGGGCAGGTGGGGGCCTTCTGCTTACCGTTTCCCCATATGGGGAAGTCCCTCCTGGATCTGAGCCAATCTCAATGGGAGAGATGGGGTGGCAGGGGCAGGGTGCTTAGCTCCCCTCCTTTTGCTGACATCCTGGGCTTCTGTGCTCCATAGGGATTTCCCCAGTCCCTTTCTGCACTCCAGTGCTGTCCTTCAGACACTACAGTTGAATGTTAGTTGTTTATTTGTTGTTTTGCTTTTCTTTGTTGGTAGGGAGGGATACGTACCAGGCAACTCTGGTCAGTCATCTTGTCGATGTCCTTTATTTCCCTTTGTGTTTTTTCTTTTTCTTTTTTTTTTTTTTTTTGAGACTGAGTCTCCATCTGTCACCCAGGCTAGAGTGCAGTAGCACAATCTTGGCTCACTGCAACCTCCACCTCGTGGATTCAAGCGATTCTCCTGCCTCAGCCTCCTGAGTAGCTGGGATTACAGGTGTGCACCACCACCTCCAGCTAATTTTTTGTTTGTATTTTTAGTAGAGACAGGGTTTCACCATATTGGCCAAACTGGTCTCGAACTCTTGACCTCAGGTGATCCGCCTGCCTCAGCCTCCCAAAGTGTAGGGATTACAGGTGTGAGCCACTGCGCCCAGCCTTATTTCTCATTTGTAAGAGTTATAGCTAATTCTTTTTCAAATGTGATTACTCTCACATAGTTTTGAAGTACCTTATGCTTATTGATTTGATGTTTTTCCCAACAACTCCAAAATCTTATATCTTTTGAGGGTCTGGATCTATCTTTTCTGCTGCTTCTTGTTCATAGAGTCTTTGTGTGTTTAGAGAATTTTCATAATTATCATCTATGGAATTTTATCTTCTCTTAGACCTGGAGAGCAGGGTTCAGCAAACCAAAGCTTGTAGGCCAAATCCTGCCCTCTGTCTGTTTTTGTAAATAAAATTTTATTGGAAGACAGCATTTGTTTATATATTGCCTATAACTGCTTTTGCATGACAAAAGCAAAGTTGAGTAGTTGCTATAGTGACCCGCACGGCCTACAAAGCCTAAAATGTTTACTGTTCCTTCACCTGATATGGTTTGCCCACTCCAGCTTTAGGGCACTATCAGTCTGGTACTACTTTAAACTGTATTATTGGCTTGAGGTTATTGGGCTATGGAAATAGTGAGAATTTAGCTTGTAAATCCAAATGTGAGCCATTGCAGTTTTGAATGATCTGCGTTCGATTTTTAGATAAATCCGTGTTGTGTTTATAAGTAATTCATTCCTTTTAATTGCCAAGTAGTTCTAAATCTTTGGGGGAAAGTTATTTTTCCCTTTCACTTAGCAGTAAGGTTTGACACAAGCAATTTACCTTACTTACATCTGAGAGTGGGGGATGGATGATTTCCTTCTTTCTTTCTTTTTTGAGATGGAGTTTCGCTTTTGTTCCCCAGGCCAGAGTGCAATGGCACTATCTCGGCTCACTGGAACCTCTGCCTCCTGGGTTCAAGCGATTCTTCTGCCTCAGCTTCCAGAGTAGCTGGGATTACAGGTGTGCACCACCATGTCCGGCTAATTTTGTATTTTTTTTGGGTGGAGATGGGGTTTCTCCATGTTGGTCGGGCTGGTCTCGAACTCTTGATCTCAGGTGATCCGCCCACCTCGGCCTCCCGAAGTGCTGGTGTTACAGGCATGAGCCACTGCACCCGGCCGTTTCTACTTTACTCTTACACAGAGGTTATAGTCCTTTGATATCTCACCTTCAAAGGAAGACTCTAGTTAGACTTCCCATCTTGGGCAGGACTTCAATTTTGGTTTTTGTCCCTTAGGCCCTTGAGGCTCTAGAAAGCAATGCTCAAGTTTGCCTGGTTCAGCCAATGCCTACAAAGTAAATGACAACTGCTGGGCTCTCTGCTCTGCTTTTTTCTCTGGGAACCGATCTTGTCTTTACTCAAGTCTTTGACTTGAGTAGTCCTAACTTTCTTGCCAGTTACGGAAGCATTCAAAATCATTTTCTTTTATCATATAGGAAGAGAGTGAGTACTTGTTGCTAAAAATAAAAGTTTTAGAAGAAGACAACTTTAAATTTAAAAAGAAGTTTCTCTGAGTGTTTTACTCTAGATTAAAGCCATTATTTAAATATAAAGAGAAAAGCCTCTCCCTTAGAATCATTACTGTTCATTTGCAAATTAAATGTTTTGCTGAAAGTTTTTGTAAGATACAGTGATTTATAGGAGATCTGGACTAACACAGGGAAAACTGTAAGATTTTGGTATTGGTGGAGAATACAAAAACTCAACAGCAGGAAGTCAGCTGAAAGAAGCTACCAGGTCAGTGGCGTTCTTGGCATTGTGGGTGGGTGGTGAGTTTTCAGGCTGCACGTGTTACAGCCTGGGCTGAGGATCCCATCAAGGCTTTTGATGGCCCTCCATGCTCATAAATTCCTGTTATGAGCACGCTCTGCTATTGTGAGACGCATATAGTAATTCTAGCTACTTGTTGGCCTCTTGGCTGTATGTCTGGAAAAGATGTCTTGGAGAACTCTGAGAATAAAAAATGAATACTCTATCTTGGTGACCTAAAACATTTCAAATCCCTTTGCCCTCTAAGCTGAGATCAGGGAGTGGATATCTGAAAGAGCAGAACCAGTTCTTCTCCTCTCAAGATGAAATGTATATATTTCTTGCCCAAATAGGTGAATTTAAACTTTTTTGAGAACCTTTGACAATTGTATGTCTTGGCTTAGTTAAGATATATCCTTGCTGATTACACAAATCAGTTAGGGATCACAGGTTAGAGTTGGGCAAGTTTTCAAATCATTGTTTCTCTAGCTTTAGAAAGGAAAACACCTATATTTGGTGCTTACAATTCCTATGCTGTTCTGGGTCTGAGGACACAACAATGACAAAGACAAAAACGTTGGGCTATGGAAATCCACTGAAGCAGGTGGAAAATAAAAACAAAATCAAGAAACATGTTTGGATGAAAACATCATAGGGGATTTAGAGTGGTTTTGAACTTTTTTCATATAAGTTTGGGATAGTAAATGCCTAAGCATTCTTTTGAAAGAGTTTACAGAAAAGTATACTTCCTTTATAACTCAAGTATAGTGTCAATGGAATCAAGCTCTGTGACTAGGAGCCGGGAGTGGAGCTGACATCTATGGAATGCACACGTGACAGTGCTCATGTGCTGAGTCACCTGTGGGGTTGACCTTGGTTCAAAGCCTGTTTTTCATTGCAACCATTCTTTGATACAGGCAGCCCTGATGTCTGTTGCTAAATCAGGCACAAGTGAACCTGTCAAACTTCCTTACTGGAAGGAATTTTTTAGTGCTGGTTGTTTGTAAGGCAGATTCTGAAAATGTTCCTGCAGAACCAGAATTTTTTTTAGGATAGGCAGAGAAATGACTGGAAATCCTGTTCTATCCAGCCAGTTCTCCAGATATTTGGTTAACCAATGGAGTGATGAATGAAATACCATAGCTTCAGCTAGGAGATTCCTTGTTCCAATAGCTCTCTTTGGAAACTGCTTCTGTTTAACAGTTATCCTCTTTAGACATTTACACATATTTTGTAAAATACATACTATAATTCAGGCTCTATTAGTCCTGAGGCTCTTCACTGCCCAAGACAGGAACTTGCCATTTAGGAGCTTAGAAAAATCTGGAAGTGGAGACAAACACCACTAACCACAAGAGGAAGTGGCGAGGCTCTGTTTTCCAGCCCAGGAACAGTGCTGTGGGAGTGTAGAGAAGTGATTAACGTTGGGTGGAGGAATGTGTAGAAGGGAGGACATGAGTGTGCCTTGGAGAATGACTAAGTGCTCTCCAGTGAAGTCAGGAAACGTGCAGGTGATTCCTTGTTCTGTACATGTACTGTCCTTCCCATTCCCCATACCCTAGAGAAAAACAAAACAAACAAACAAAAAAACAAATAGGAGAGGATTGTTTATAATAGCAGATCTTTTTGACTCCAAAATGTCCCCTGTTCTTACTTTGGAGCCATTTACCACTTCCCCAGCATCACCACCCTAGCCCAAGCCATCATCGTTTCTTACTGAGCTATAGTAACTCTTCTAATGGATCTCCCTGCCTCTTCTCTTGTTCCCCAAATAGTCTATTTGGTAAATAGAAGCTAGTGTGATAATTTCAACTCATAAATGGAATCACGTTGCACCCACTTTCAGAACTCTTCAGTGGCTTCCCATTCCACAGAGGATAAAGATGAAAATCCTTACCCCAGTATTTGAAGCTTTGATACAATCTGACCACTGATCAGTCTTCTAGCCTGATTTCTATCATGCTTTCCCTGGCTCAACCTCCTGCAGTACTCTGGCCTTTTTGTTCTTTTTTGAAACCACTATGAATTTTTATGCCTCAGGGCCTTGGCACTTGCTACTTCAGCTTGGAATGATCTAGATATTTGCAAAGCTCCTTTTTCTTCATTTGTTTGCCCAAATATCCCCTTCCCAGAGGACTTCCCTGGCCATCCCACCTAAAAGAGCAGCCCCTGCCACTCCCTATCCCCCATCCTGCTTTTTTCCCATTAGTACTTATTTTTGAACATTATTTGTTAGTTTTACACACCCCTGCCACACTATATGCTTGATCAATATTTGCCAAAGAATAGGTAAATTTGTGATCTTTCCTCAATCCTTCCTTGACTTTCATGCCCGTAACAATTTTGAGAATCACAGGCCAGGCACTTTTTTAGTAGTTGCTTTAATTTGGGTGTTTCTGATGTTTTCTCATGGTTAGTTCCAGGTTATGCATCTTTGACAGGAAAAACAAGAAGTGATTGATGCTCGGTGCCCTTTTCATTGCATCCTATCAGGAGGTGCATACTTTTGATTTGCCCCATGACTGAAACACAGCACTCTGAGTGCTTGATAAAGGTGGTGATATGGTTTGGAGCTGTGTCCCCCTACCCCAAATCTCATATTCAATTGTAATCCTCAATGTTGGAGGTAGGGCCTGGTGGGAGGTGATTGGATTGGTAGTGAGTAAGTCTCATGAGATCTTATGGTTTCAAAAACGGTTTTCCCTTTCACTTCGTCTTCTCGCTGTGTACTCATATGGTTGTCCCCCAGTCTGTGTGTTTTCTGTGTCCTAATCTCCTTTTTTTACAAGAACACCAGTCATATTGGATTAGGGCCCATGCATATGACCTCATTCTGCCTTAATCACCATCTTAAAGGCCCTGTCTCCAAACAGTGACAGTTTGAGGTACTGGGAGTTAGGACCTCAACATACAACTTTTGCGGGGTACACAATCCAGCACATAATAGGTGGTGTCTGCCTGGATTTTCCATGGTAAACTTACTCTTTTCTCCTTCATTAATGAATGAGTCATTTGGAGGGAGATACTTTGAAACTACACAGGTATCTGATATGGTTTTGCTGTGTCCCCGCCCAAATCTCATCTTGAATTGTAGCTCCCATAATTTCCACGTGTTGTGGGAGGGACCTGGTGGGAGACAATTTAATCATGGGAGTGGTTTCCCCCATACTGTCCATTTCCAATCCAATATTACGGGTTCATTTTAATTTTCTCCCTCTTTATATTTGTAAGTCTCCTCTCAAACACTGAGGAGCCTGGTTCCCTATCTTTGATATATTTACATTTTTGTAACTAGTCTCAATGGCTTTGCACTCTCCCCATATAGATGCCTTCCTCACCTCACTTAGTGTCTACTTTAAGGAGGACCACTTCCTTCCATGAATGCCTTTCATGAATGCACAGGAGGGGCCACTCCCTCATGATCCTCCCATTACTGCTCTAGGCTTGACTCCCCACACCAGGCTGTCCCCTCCCAATGAAGATATCCTCCTCACTTAATGCAGGCTCTGCCACCTCACCTGTTTAGGTTCCAATGCTCTGCATTGGGCAGCCTTCTGAGGATGTTCTCACTATGCACAGGCTCCACCATGAACAGACCCTGCTCTGTGCCACCAGTGCTTCCCATCACCAGTGTGGAGGCTCACCTTGCTCTGCCCACCTATGGCTTTAGGACTGAAGTATTCGAGGAAGAGGAAAAAGAGATCATGCCACTGGCTGTTGCCCGGGCTGGAGTGGGCACTGGCACTATCTTGGCTCACTTGCAGCCTTAACTTCTTGGGCTCAGGTAATCCTCCTGCCTCAGCCTCCTGAGTAATTGGGACCACAGGCATGTGCTGCCATGCTTGGTTAATTTTTGTATTTTTTGTAGAGATGGGGTCTCATTATTTTGCCCAGACTGGTCTTGAACTCCTGGGTTCAAGTGATCTGCCTGCCTCAGCCCCGCAAAGTGCTGAGATTGCAGGTGGGAGCCACCATGCACGGCCTTTATTTTTGTTTTTGATTTGTGGTTGCAGAGTATATCTTTTATTCAACCTTTACTTTCAATTGTACATGTTTCTTTAAATTACACAGATAAGCATGCATATTTAAGACACAGTCTCTTTTAATAACCAGGTTACTTTTCTGAATGATATGGTTTGGCTATGTCCCTACCCAAATCTCATCTTGAACTGTAGTTCCTATAATGCCCATGTGTTGTGGGAGAGACCTAGTGGGAGGTAATTGAATCATGGGGGCAGTTACCTCCATGATGTTCTTTTGCTAGTGAGTGAGTTCTCATGAGATCTGATAATTTTATAAGGGGCTTTTCCCACCGCCTTTTATTCTGCACTTCTCCTTGCTGCTGCCATGTGAAGAACATGTTTGCTTCCCCTTTTGCCATGATTGTAAGTTTTCTGAAGCCTCCCAAGCCCTGTAATTGACTGTAAGTCAATTAAACATTTTTCCTTTGTAAATTACCCAGTCTTGCATATTTCTTCATAGCAGCATGAGAACAGAACTAATACAGTAACTTGGTACCAGCAGTGGGGTGCTGCTATAAAGATACCTTAAAATGTAAAAGCAAATTTGGAACTGGGTGACAGGCAGAGGCTGGAACAGTTTGGAGGGCTCAGAAGACGACAGGAAAATGTGGGAAAGTTTGAAACTTCCTAGAGACTTGGAGGGCTCAGAAAACAGGAAGATGTGGGAAACTTTGGAACTTCCTAGAAATTCGTTGAATGGCTTTAACCAAAATGCTGACAGTGATATGGACAATAAAATCTGGGCTGAGGTGGTCTCAGATCGACATGAGGAAATTGTTGGGAACTGGAGCAAAGGTGACTCTGATTATACTTTAGCAAAGAGACTGGCAGACTGGCATGTTCTGCCCCTGCCTTAGAGATCTGTGGAACTTTGAACTTGAGAGAGATGGTTTAGTGTATCTCGTGGAAGAAATTGCTGAGCAGCAAAGTGTTCAAGAGGAAGCAGAACATAAAAGTTTGGAAATTTTGCAGCCCGACAATACAATAGAAGAAAAAATACCATTTTCTGGGGACAAATTCAAGCCTACTGCAGAAATTTGCATAAGTAACAAGCAGCTGAATGTTAATTACCAAGACAATGGGCAAAATGTCTCCAAGGCAAGTCAGAGACCTTCACAGCAGCCCCTCCCATCACAGGCCCAGAGGCCTAGGAGGAGAAAATGGTTTCACGGGTTGGGCCCAGGGCTTCTCTGCTGTGTGCAAGCTAGGGACTTGGTGCCTTGTGTCCAGCCACTCCACCTGTGGCTAAAAGGGATCAAGGTAGATCTCAGACTGTGGCTTCAGAGAGTGCCAGCCCCAGTCCTTGGCAGCTTCCATGTGGTGTTGGGCCTGTGGGTACACAGAAATCAAGAATTGAGGTGTGGAAACCTCTGTTTTGATTTCAGAGGATGTATGGAAATGCCTGATTGTCCAGGCAGGAGTTTGCTGCAGGGGTGGAGCCCTCATGGAGAACTTGTGCTAGGGCAGAGTGGAAGGGAAATGTGAGTTTGGAGCCCCCACACAAAGTCCTCACTGTGGCACTGCCTTGTGGAGCTGTGAGAAGAGGGCCACCATCCTCTAGAAGTCAGAATGGTAGATCCACTGACAGCTGGCACCATGCACCTGGAAAAGGCACAGGCACTCAAAAACAGCCTGTGAAAGTAGCCAGGATGGGGGCTGTACCCGACAAAGCCACAGGGGCAGAGCTGCCCAAGGCTGTGGGAACCCATCTCTTGCATCAGCATGACCTGGATGTGAGACATGGAGTCAAAGATTATTTTAAAGCTTTAAGATTTAATTACTGCCTTATTGGATTTCAGACTTGCATAGGGTCTGTAGTCCCTTTGTTTTGGCCAATTTCTCCCATTTGGAATGGGTGTATTTACCCAATGCCTGTACCCCCACTGTATCTAGGAAGTAACTAACTTGCTTTTAATTTTACAGACTCATAGGTGGAAGGGACTTGCCTTGTCTCAGATGAGACTTTGGACTAAGACTCTTAAGTTAATGACGGAATGAGTTCAAACTTTCAGGGACTGTTGGAAAGGCATGATTGTGTTTTGAAATGTGAGGACCTAAGATTTGGGAGGGCCAGGTATAGAATAATATGGCCTGGCTGTGTCCCCACCCAAATCTCATCTTGAATTGAAGTTCCTACAATCCCCATGTGACATGGGAAGGACTCAGTGGGAGGTAATTGAATCATGGGGATGGTTACCCCTATGCTGTTCTCATGATTAGTGAGTTCTTATGAGATCTGATGCTTTTATTTTTTATTTTATTTTATTATCTTTTTTTTGAGATAGAGTTTTGCTCTTGTTGCACAGGCTGGCGTGCAATGGTGTGATCTCATCTCACTGCAACCTCTGCCTCTTGGGCTCAAGCGATTCTCCTGCCTCAGCTTCCCAAGTAGCTGGGATTACAGGTGTGTGCCACCACACCCAGCTAATTTTGTATTTTTAGTAGAGACAGTGTTTCACTATTTTGGCCTGGCTGGTCTCCAACTCCTGACCTTAGCCTCCCAAAGTGCTGGGATTACAGGCATGAGCCACCACACCTGGCTGAGATCTGATGGTTTTATTAGGGCATCCCCCCTACTTTGCTCTGTACTTCTCCTTGTTGCCACCCTGTGGAGCTGCTACCATGCTTCCCCTTACACCGTGATTATAAGTTTCCTGAAGCTTCCCCAGCCCTGCAGAACTGTAAGTCAATTAAAGCTCTTTCCTTTATAAATTACCCAGTCTTGGGTATTTCTTCATAGCAGTGTGAGAGCAAAACTAATACACTGAGTGAATTTCAATTTGGCTTTAAGAAACAAAGAATGTTAGTATATTTTGGGCTATGCCATCAAATTTCATTTTGAAAATGGAGGTCTGATATTACCATGAAACAAAGTTGTCCTACTTAATTTCAGTGATGTAAGGGGTAAGTGTTACCTTTTATCTTCCATGTATTCTTCCATTTTCTTTTGTTGATGTGTTATATTATTGGGCAAGCATCTTCTCCTTCCACAGAGGTCGGCACATGCCCCGACACTGGCTGGTTAGAGACCTTCTTTTGGCTCAAGGGTGGACACATTATCTAAGAGTGTCAAGTAGAGTCCTTCTGAAAGAGCAATAAGGACACAGAGAGATAGGTTCTTAGATTGCAAATAGTAAGAACTATGCAGATCCAGAGATCATGGGAGCCATCTATGTTGCCACAAGGAAAATATCTTCTGAGAATGAAGCCAGTACAGAGGACAGTGGAGAAAAAAGAGAGAGACCCATTCTGATGATATAGCTTGATACCCTTCATTCATCAGTGCTTGGAGCCAGAAAACCCTTTGACTTTCCAGATACAATAGTTAATACAATCTTTTCCACATACTTCAGCTAGAGTGAATTGGGTTTGCAATTAGTTAATTGAATTTACAGCTATAGTGAGTTGCAAATGAAATAGCCCTAAAACGAATAGTTTTATAAACATATATTTACAGTATATATATGTGCATATCTATACATACATATGTGTGTATGTCTGCATGTGTGCACACACACACACACATATATTTTCTTTTTTTATCTATAGAAGTTTTTCCCCAGTGAAATCTTACATAATACTTTGATTGAATCAGTGATGAGGTTCCAAAGACTCAGAGCTCCATTGACTTGGTTTCCTTCTGCTTCTTTTTATTTTCTTTCTTTTTTTTGAGACGGAGTCTTGGTCTGTTAACCAGGCTGGGGTGCAGTGGCGTGATCTCGGCTCATTGCAACCTCCCAGGTTTAAGCGATTCTCCTGCCTCAGCCTCCCAAGTAGCTGGGATTAAAGGCGCCCACCACCATACCTGGCTCATTTTGTATTTTCAGTTAAGATGGGATTTCACTATGTTGGCCAGGCTGGTCTCGCACTCCTGACCTCATCCTTCTGCTTCTATTGATAGTCTCTAATGCACCTTATTAAACCCTGAGGCTCTGCGAAGCAAACATTAAAACACAGCCTTAGGCCGGGCGCGGTGGCTCAAGCCTGTAATCCCAGCACTTTGGGAGGCCGAGACGGGCGGATCACGAGGTCAGGAGATCGAGACCATCCTGGCTAACACGGTGAAACCCCGTCTCTACTAAAAAATACAAAAAACTAGCCGGGTATGGTGGCGGGTGCCTGTAGTCCCAGCTACTTGGGAGGCTGAGGCAGGAGAATGGCGTGAACCCGGGAGGCGGAGCTTGCAGTGAGCTGAGATCCGGCCATTGCACTCCAGCCTGGGCGGCAGAGCGAGACTCCGTCTCAAAAAAAACCAAAAAAAACAAAAAAAACACAGCCTTAGAGCAAGAAATATGTTACTTTAAGAGATTCTTCCCCTCTCTATTGTAGGACCTAATTTTAATGATTTAAATATAAAATATTCACAACAGACTTTGTTGAATGTTTATTGAATCTAATGTCTATTAAGCTAAATTAAATATTAACTTAATTAAACTGGACACTAGTTGAGATAGGCAATTGTGTGCAGAAGCCTTTGGGAGTTTCCCACCTGCTGCTACACTTATGTCTGAGGCAGAGAAGCCACTGTTGGGTGTTGCCCAGACAATAGAGGCCTCAGAAGTGCATGGGTTCTTCCAGGAGCTGTACAGTACACATTCTTTGGTCAGTGCCAGGAAAGACAGCCAGGGAGAGTATTGCAAACTTATAGGAACTGGAGGAAGACTTTCCAGAAGGAGTAAGATAGAGAAAAACAGAGCATTTGAGGCTGTGAATATCTCTTATTGCTAATTTACACCTGATTGTACTCCCTGTAGCCCAAAAGAAATCCCCATATTCAACGCTAAACACACACATTTGTTTCATGTTGCAGAGTGGTTAATTTTGGCAAAGAACACACCACTCTCAAATCTGAACATAAAAGGGAAAATTAACTCTAACCGAATTATGAAGGGATTCATAAATACTGGTAGTTAGAGGTTTCGCAATGCTGCATTCCCTCTTTTAGGGAGAGGCGAGCAGGTGAAAATTCCAGCAGTGCATTTCTTCCGTGAACATACACCGCTGTTTGGAGGCGATACTGTTTCACAGAAACACTACTCTTAGAATTCAGGAGCTTGCGCAAATCATGTCAGCCTTCAATAAAACAATGTAGGAAGTAACCCATTTTCTCATTGTCTCTGGAAAGAGAATCAGTCCGTATTAAAAAAGCATTTTGGTTGTTTCTTTGACCTTGTTTTCTCTGGATCCTCTTTCCTTCTATTTATAGTGTGGCTCTAGCACACGACTGGCTCAGGTTACCTACACTCAGTTCATCTGGGTTTGCTATTTTTAAACACTGTGTGGAGGTAGTTTGGGATCAAAGTCGTGTATCTGGGCAGCACAAGTCACTCAACTAACAAAGGCATAATCATCACTGAGGTGACATCCAAATTAGACTTTTTTTTTTTTTTTAAGTGTGGCATTTCCAAGTAGATTTGTGAATTCTTATCAGATTTACTTTGGAGCAAGAAGCATTTTCTTTTCTAGTACTGATATTATTTCCTTCTAAAGTGGTCTCATCATGTAATTGGTTACATCATTAAGGGAAAATTCAGTTTTCTAAACATAAACCTAAGTCTTAGGCCAGAAGTTCAACTTCTGCTAACAAAGTGAACAATGTCCTCTTAGCAGATTTTCTCTGTAATGGGAAATTGCAAAGCATTGCTACATGGTTACACGTTTAAATTTCTTTCTCTACACTTTCTGATAAATTCCAATTCTGAGGATCTTGTTCTGCTATTGTCACATTATATTTATGGATGAAATTAAGAGAGTGGATCTGCTGGCAGCAGTTCAAAATATTTCACTGATAAATCTGTTCTGTAGCCCATCTTTCTTAATGAAAGCTTGAGGGATATTCATTCATTCATTTAATCACTGCTCACTGAAGCAGACCCTTTCCCAACAACCCGCTATCTGGGCAGGAATGAATGTTGTTTTTCCACAATGGGTGCCTCACCTATCTGTATGGTGGCTTGTCTTGGGCAACCTCAGATTGTCTGCTGGCGTGGTCTTGGGGCAGGATCTGTTATCTGCAGTCCCTTCTCTAGTCTTGGGCTAGCTGTCCCTAGCCTCTTGAGGTAGGGGGCCAGGCCAAGGGCATAACTGGTGAGTTAGGCTGGCTCCCGAGGCTGGCTACTGGTGTTCCTCAGGAGGAGTGGTGGGTAGGTGGGATGCAGCCCCGGCCTGGTACATGCATGTGTCTTAGATTGGCAGATGGCTGGTAAAGGTGGATGGCATTTCGAGAATACTGAGTTCAAACAAGGAAACTTTTGGTTACTTTTTGGTTATCCCCCACGATTGGGCTTTCTATTATATTAAAGCTAGTAGATTCGTGTTATTTTCTGGAAGAGAAAGGAACTTCAGCTACCTGCTGCTCTAACAGGTGGATGTGTCTAGGCCACACAGCTGGGCATGCCGTCAAGTGCCGGTGTGCCTCTATTCCCTCTTCTAGTTGCAAAATTAGGTGTAATGGCCATTGTTTTCTCTGTGTACCAGGAACTCCCATCTTGCAAAGTAGGGATCATTATCCCCATTTTCAAATGAGGAGAACTGAGCTCCACAGAGCCTGAGTGTCTTGCCCAGCCAAGGCTTGCCTACGTTGTAGGAGATGGTGCCACTTAAATTATTTCTCTTATAAATATTTCACTGCTATGGCTTTCAAGTTTGCTGCCAGGCCTCATCATTTGCCTTCCTTAACTCTAGCAGTCAGCCACAGAGTTCTCCTTGCTCCTCCTGTTCTATTGACATGGTACCGCCTTAGGTTTTCCTGTCTCGTTTTCTCTCCACCCCCTTGGCTTCTTTGTCCTCTCTCCTGCCCTCTCTACATCATTGGATTTTTTTCTTTAAAATATCTCTCTAATTTTATTCTTCCATCATCCCTATTCAGGTAACATTCAGATCTTTTCATCACTTGCTAGATCATAACAGTCTTAGAACTAATATTCCTAAGTCTGAAGCCACAGTTACATTCAGCTTCCTAACTCACCCCTTTCATCATGTCACTGTTCCTTATTAGATACCAAGTGAAATCTAATTCCTTGGCTTATGATTCTAGGCTCTCTACAAATCTATTTTCAAATTATTGATATTTTTATTTATCCCCTTTCCTCTGGGTAGATGTGTATACTTGATATTTCTAAAACATCTTATGAGACCTGGTGCGGTGGCTCATGCCTGTAATCCTAGCACTTTGGGAGGCTGGGGAAGGTGGATCACGTGAGGTCAGAAGTTTGAGACCAGCCTGGCAAACACGGTAAAACTGTGACTCTACCAGAAATACAAAAACTAGCTAGGCATGGTGGTGTGCACCTGTAGTTCCAGCTACTCGAGAGGCTGAGGCAGGAGAATGACTTGAACCTGGGAGGCAGAGGTTGCAGTGAGCCGAGATTGCACCATTGTACTCCAGCCTGGGCGACAGAGCAAGACTCTGTCTCAAAAATAAATAAATAAATAAATAAATAAATAAATAAATAAAAACCATCTTATGGCTGAGACTATTTACTCTCTTCAAATTAATTGTCTTCCTCTGCTTAGTAACAGAACCCTACATTTACTCAAGATGTTAGCATACCCAACTAGAAACTATTTCCCAGGCTCTTTTGCAGCCAGGTATAGGAATGGGATTTAGTTCTGGTCAAAAGGACTTGAATCCAAGTCTTAAGGAAGACTTTTGAGAAGTATCTATAAAAAGTATTTTTTCTTTCTAGCTGTCTGGTTTGGGAATGTGACGGCTGGAACTCTAGTAGCTATCTTGGGCCTTGAGAATAGAGAACATACTCTAGGTTAGAGATCTGGAAGATGTCTTGCTCCTCAGTGATTTTGTGGATATTTGTATTGTCAGCTCTGGCTTCAAAATTATTTGAGCCATCATTTGAACCTCATCCCAACTGATACACATGCTTCATGGAGGAGGTAGCATTGAGATATTCCTTGAGGGAAGAACAGGATTTAGATGGTCAGGAAGAGCAGGGAAACATCATAGGCAAGAGGATAAAATAAAAATAAAAAACCATTAAATTTACAAGAGTACTTTACAGCTTGTAGAGTGCATTCACATCCACTATTTTATTCATTCCTCGTAATAACTGGGTATGATATATGCACATATTATCTTCACTTTACAGATTAGAACTGTGGAGTCCAAAGATGGACAAATGATTAAATGGAAAGGACATTGGGTTTGTAGTCAGCAAGTCTGGGTTTGAGTTTTTTATTGTGATGGACAAACTTTAAGGTGGCCCCCATGGTTCACCTCCTGGTGTTTACGTTTTTATATAATCCTCTTCTCTTGCAGGTAGGCAGACCTGTGAATTACTTCTAATCGGTAGACTATAGCAAAGGTGAGGAGATGCTGCCCTTAAACTTTCATTATATTATATATCACTCCAGAACCTTCTGCTCCCTCAGCCCCTCCACCATCTCCATTGCTGATTTTGAAGAAGAAAGCTGTCATGAATCTTATAGCTGCAAGGAACTTAATATTGCCAAGAACCATTTGAGTGGGAAAATGAATTCTTCTCCAGGCAAGCCTTTAGATGAGACCTTAGCCCAGGCCAACACCTTGACTACAGCCTTGTGAGACTCTGAAGCAGAGAACCCAGCTAAACCATGTCCAGACTCCTGGCTCAGACTGTGTGTTATTTTAAGTTACTCAGTCCATAGTAATTTGCTATGCAGAAATAGCTAGCTAATAGACTATCTACTAGTTGTGTGGCCTTGAGTTAATAGCATAACTGCTTTGTCATGGCAGAGATGATTAACTGCTCACCATAAAGTTATGCTTCCGCTTCCACAGAACAGCATTATCACTGGGAAGCAGCCACCCAGCGAGAGCCTATATTTTGCAATACCCTTTGCATCTGGGTGGAGGCATTGACTGTTCTCACCAATGAGACGTAAATGAAAGTCATTTGGGTCACTTCCAGCATGAGGTTGTTAAAAAGTAGGTGTGTTTTCTCCAACCTCTCTGCCTGTCTGCCAGCTTGAGGCAGGAGACTCCAAGGCTGTAGGGTCCGGTGGGGCCACAAGACAGAAGGAGCCAGGGCTCAATTACCTCATGGAGGAAAACTGCGCACCAACCAGGAACACCCTCAGTACACAGTTACATGAGCAGGAAATACCCCTATTGTGTTAAGCACTGACTGTTTTGTTTATTGTAGCAATTACTGTTTCCCTAATGTAGCATTAATTTTCTTATCTACAAAATGGGGATAAAGTTGTTGTGACATGAATGGAACAATCTGTTTAAAACACTTACCAAATTGCAAACTATTATGCTTATATGAGGTGTTAATAGTGTCTTCAGAAAACCCCTGTGATATAACTAGAGAAGGAATTATTCCTTCATTTTATAGGTGATAAAACTACATGAAATGGCCATGTGGCTGGTTTGAGGTCTCTGAAGGAGTAACAGGGGTAGGACTATCTCTCTTGATTCCCTACTTAATATTCTTCCACACGTCCATGACATCACACAAGGGTTCAGGGGAGTGGAAGGTGTGCAGAGGCAGGGGGAGTTGCAGGAAGACACATTTCTTTAAACATGTGCAGATGAATACAGTGATTTCAAAGGTGTCCCTGTGGAGTTGAACCAAATGCCTCTCTTTGCAGAGGCTGTATGTTTAGTTGTCAGTACATGGAAGAGGAACATAGTCTCACCTTACATATGTTTTAGTTAAATTAGAAGATTAATGTATATTTACTCTGAGGTGATTGTTGAAATACCTTCCTTGTGTGTAATGGAATTTTCTCCTTTCGGTGATGCCAAAGACAGTTCATTTAGCTGCATATGTTGTCAGGGAAGTTTCCCACATGCTTCCATGAAACATTTGTCTCCTCCAGATGGCCTGCGTAAAGCCCAGTTGTTCTTCCAAATAAATTTATCGTTACGACAAATGTGTTATCTCTAGACTAGCTGAGATATCTTTTTTGGAAAAAGAAATAAATGGTTCCCTACAATTCAAAGACGGATAGATTTTTCAGTGTAAAGTGGGCACGAAACTCTAAGACTGAAATTTGGTAGGATCTGAGTTTTAAAAATTAATAGGTAGATGTGTTGCTTTCATCCCCCTCCACCCATAAAGTCTGTGTGGTTTTAAGTTCCCTTCCTACAAGAATCCCAAACACAAGAATTCCCCTGCAGATTGTTTCCACATTTCTAACCTCTTGCTTTGCAGCTTTTTTCCCCCAATAAAGCCTTACTTTTAAAATTAAAAATCCAAACACTTTATTACTCAATATTTAATATATGAAAAAGAATCCTTATAACACAGATATAAATTAAGAAGCATACTAATAAATCGGACACCTGTGGAACCACAATCAACTCAAGAGCCAGAACAATAACAATGGCATTGTATTCATCTGCTCAGTTCCTTGCTTCTCCTGTCATTCCCCTCCCACTAGGAACCACTACTGCCCTTTACTTTTAAAAATTATTATGAACTGATTATAACTATTTATAAAAAGGTTTGAAAACCTTAGTGGGAGAATATGCAACGTGACTTCAGATTGGTATTAACAATAATCCTCAACCTTATATTGAAGGCTTTCAAGTCTGTTTTTTTTTTTTTTTTTTTTTTTTTTGAGACAGGGTCTTACTGTCACCCAGGCTGGAGTGCAGTGGTGCAATCGTGGCTCACTGCAGATTCAACTTCCCTCGCTCAAATGATCCTCCTACCTCAGCCTCCTGAGTAGCTGAGACTACAGCCATGTGCCATCATGCCCAGCTAATTTTTGTATTTTTTTGTAGAAATGCAAAAGGGATTACTGGTGTGAGCCACTGAGCCTGGGCCTTATGTTTTCAAGTCTGTGAAATTCACGAATCCCTGTGAGCTTATCAGTGCACACATTTTATTCTTTTTCAGATTGGAAATGGAGGCCCACACTGAACTAATTACTAATAGGTAGCAGAGGAGGCTAGAACCAGAAGCTTTAGACCATAAGTCCTGTGATCTTCGCAGTAAATGACATTGCTGATGAGTGAGTAGTTATCAAGGAGATTTCAAAGGATAAATCATTGTTCCTCACCTCACAGAAATATCACTGCAGGCAGCAGCAGCATAAAAATAGTACTTTGTGTCATTAGCAGACCCAGGAACGCAGGACCAGCTATTGTATCTTAGTTTTCCTTGTATTCCCAGTTCATGGCATGGTGTCTGACACATAGTAGGTCCATGTTAGGAGCTTGGGCTCTGGCCTTAAACACCATTAGGCTGAAAACTGGATTTCCATTTAGTAGCCACATGACATTGGGCCAGTAAACTGGCCTCTATAAGCCCCACTTACTCATTTATGAAATGAGCATAAACATGGCAGAAGGACAAGAGCCCTTCTATCCTAGCCCACTTGCTAATATGGTGCAACTGAAGG
Organism: Macaca fascicularis; assembly: GCF_037993035.2. Taxonomy (NCBI): domain Eukaryota; kingdom Metazoa; phylum Chordata; class Mammalia; order Primates; family Cercopithecidae; genus Macaca; species Macaca fascicularis. The sequence continues at coordinate 50,190,683 of NC_088379.1, read as the reverse complement.
AGGGCATGAGTGGTAGTGTGGCAGGTGTAGCCAGCGTGTCCCCCTGCCCACCCACCCCCTCTGCACATGAAGCTGCACAGAAGAGTTCCCCACAGGGGCATAAAATTGACCGGGACCCTGACTAGAGAACTTAGGGTGGGGTTGCCTTGCAGTCACAATGAGGAGGACCCAGGCTATCTTGCTAGGGCTTGGTGACCCAAGCAAAAGGGGACAGGGATATGATACATCTGCATGCAATGGCGACTGAGTCTTGGTAATCAAAGAAAGAGGGGATGAATTGTGCTAGCAACAAAACCAGCATGAGAGGAGATGGATCAAGGAGGGCTGGCTGACGACTCCTACAGACCCCAGGACAGCAGAAGCAACAGCTTAGCTGGGAGACAGGTACTCAGAATGACAAGGGATACCGTGTGTTGTGTATTATTCTGGATTATGTTCAAGGTGCTATGGCTATGGGAATATGACAGAGGGAGTAAGCAGCTCCAAAGACAGGATGACGTGTGCTGGGTTTTACAGAAGCTCATGCTGTGGGAAAGAGGGAGGTAGTCATTCAGAGCAGAGGGAACATGTTCAGAGTCCCAGAGAGGTCAAGAGCATGAAACATATGGCAGACAGTGAGAAGCCCGGATGTCCAGAAGGTCAGATACAAATGAGAGAAAGACAGGACAAGAGACAGGACAGGGATGTGGAGGCCAGCCGCAGAGAGCCTTGTATGACATGTTAATTTCCCCCAACTCTAGATCTTTCTGTGAAGGCTTCCAGAGTTCTTTCTATGAAAGACAAATATGATCATGTCATTTAGCTGAAAGTCTCGTATTGACTTCCCTTAGAACAGGGATTGTTGGCCGAGTGCAGTGGCTCAGGCTCAGAAAAAATATTTTTCAATGCATAACATAAAATAAATAAGATCACAAAGGAAACCAAATATATTGAAATACATTGGGAGGCCGAGATGCATAGATCGCTTGAGCCAAGGAGTTCCAGACCAGCCTGGGCAACATAGGGAGACCTCGTCTCTACAAAATAAAAAATTACCAGCCTGAGAAACATGGTGAAACCTTGTCTCTACAAAAACAAAACCCAAAACACCCAAAAACCAGAAAGTAACCAGGCATGGCGGCAGGTGCTTGTAGTCCCAGCTACTCTGGAGGCTGAGTTGGGAGGATCCCTTGGGCTCGGAAGATAGAGGCTACAGTGAGCCTGAGCCGTGACAGTGGCCACTGCACTCCAGTCAGGGCAACAGAATGAGGGCTTGTCTCAAAAAAAGACAAAAGCTGAAATTCTTTTTTTTTTTTTAATAGTTAATAACAATGTATCTTATTCCTTAAAGGGTTTTTAATATTTTCAACTTTTATTTTAGATACTGGGGTACACGGGCAGGCTTGTTACATGGATATGTTGTGTGATGCTGAGGTTTGGGGCACAAATGATCCCGTCATTCATACAGGTAGTGAGCACAGTACCCAATAGGTAGTTTTTTAAACCCATCCCCTCCTCCCTACTTCCCGCCTTCTTCCCCTGCCCAGTAGTCCCTGGTGTCTATTGTTCTCATATGTCCATGAGTTTATGTTCTCATATGTCCCCAAGTTTAGCTCCCACTTATAAGTGAGAACATGTGGTTTGTGTGTGTGTGTGTGTGTGTGTGTGTGTGTGTGCGCGCGCGTGCGCATGGTTTTCTGAGATGGAGTCTTTTTTTTTTTTTTTTTTTTTTGAGACGGAGTCTCCCTCTGCCGCCCAGGCTGGAGTACAGTGGCGCGATCTCGGCTCACTGCAAGCTCCGCCTCCCGGGTTTACGCCATTCTCCTGCCTCAGCCTCCCCAGTAGCTGGGACTACAGGCGCCCGCCACCTCGCCCGGCTAGTTTTTTTGTATTTTTTAGTAGAGACGGGGTTTCACTGTGTTAGCCAGGATGGTCTCGATCTCCTGACCTCGTGATCCGCCCGTCTCGGCCTCCCAAAGTGCTGGGATTACAGGCTTGAGCCACCGCACCCGGCAAGAGATGGAGTCTTACTCTGCCACCCAGGCTGGAGTGCAGTGGTGCAATCATGGCTCACTGCAGCCTTGACCTCCCGGGTTCAAGCGATCCTCCCACCTCAGCCTCCTGAGTAGCTAGGACTATAAGCACACCACAACCACGCCTGGCTAATTTTTGTGGGTTTTTTTTTTGTTTTTTTGTTTTTTTGTTTGTAGAGACAGGGTTTTGTCATGGTGCCCAGGCTGATCCTGAACTCCCGGCCTCAAACAATCTGCCCACTTCAGTCTCTCAAACTGCCAGGATTACAGGCGTGAGCCACCACTCTCTGCCGGTATTTGGTTTTCTGTTCTTGTGTTAACTCACTTAGGATAATGGCTCTAGCTGCATCTGTGTTGCTGCAAAGTATTCCATGGTGTCTATGTACCACATTTTCTTTATTCAATCCATCATTGATTGACACCTAGGTTGATTCCATGTTTCTGCTAATGTGAGTAGTGCAGTGATAAACATATGAGTCCATGTGTCTTTTTTTGGTTGAATGATTTTTTTTTTGGGTGGGGGGCACACACCCAGTAATGGGATTGCTAGGTTGAATGGTAGTTCTAAATTATTTGAAAATCTCCAAACTGTTTTCCGCAGTGGCTGAACTAATTTATATTCTCACCAACAGAGTATGAGCGTTCTTTATTCTTTGCAGCCTTGCCAGCATCTGTTATTATTTGACTTTTTAATAATAGCCATACTGACTGGTGTGAGAAAGACTCTCATTGTGGTTTAGTGAGATGGTGATTAGTGATGATGAGAATTTTTTTTTTTTTCATATGATTGTTGGCTTCATGGATGTCTTCTTTTGAGAAGTGCCTGTTCATGTCCTTTGCTGCTTTTTTAGGGGGTTATTTGTGGAACAGGGATTGAAATACATTGGGAGGCCAAGGTGGGTAGATCACTTGAGCCCAGGAGTTCCAGACCAGCCTGGGCAATGTAGGGAGATCTTGTCTCTACACAATAAAAAATTAGCAGCCTGGGCAACATGGTGAAACTTTTATTGTGCCACGTGTTCGTAGACTAGTTCCGTAAAGCTCAGAGAAATATTTTTCAATGTGTAACATAAAATAAATAGAATCACTAATGAAACCAATTATATTGAAATACTTTTAAATATTTTAAAAGAGAAAATTTGTAACACGTGTGCTTCTCAGTAACATGTTAACGTCCATATGGTAGGTCTAAGAACTACTGTAATTTGAAAATAATGATGAGTGTATACTTTTTATGATATCTTCTGCAACTATGAAGTATTACCAAAAAAACTATGATATTACTTGGTTGAGTAAGCCACAGGTTCTGGCCAATACTATAATACTTGGTTCATTACCTAAATTCTTTGTTTTGGTTTTGTCTTTTAAAGGCTAGTTGGCTGGGCGTGGTGGCTCATGCCTGTAATCCCAGCACTTTGCGGGGCTGAAGTGGGCAGATCCTTTGAGGTCAGGAGTTTGAGACCAACCTGGCCAACGTGCTGAAACCCTGTCTCTACTAAAAATACAAAAAATTAGCTGGGTGTGGTAGCTCATACCTATAATCCTAGCTACTTGGGACGCTGAGGCAGGAGAACTACTTGAACCTGGGAGGTGGAGGTTGCAGTGAGCCAAGATTGCCTGGGTGAGAGAGCGAGACTCCGTCTAAGAAAGCAGAAAAAGAAATAAAGGCTAGTCAAGGGAAGCAGTGGGAGTGGAGGAGAAACAAATCTGTAACTAGTTGTAATCAATTAGTTGTAAACACTCCTTCCTGGATGTTGCCTAAATTCCTTTTTTTTTTATAGATGGAGTTTTGCTCTTGTCACCTACGCTGGAGTGCAGTGGCGTGATCGCAGCTCACCACAACCTCCACCTCCCAGGTTCAAGCTATTCTCCTGCCTCAGCCTCCCGAGTAGTTGGGATTACAGGCACCTGCCACCACGCCCAGCTAATTTTTTTGTTTTTTGTAGAGACAAGGTTTCACCATGCTGGCCAGGCTGGTCTTGAACTCCTGATCACAGGTGATCCGCCACCGCCTCGGCCTCTCAAAGTGCTGGGATTACAGGCATGAGACACTGCGCCGGTTGTAAATTCTTAATTGAAACAAATTTTAAATTTCAGAGGTTAGTGAAAATAAAGATGTAACTTTTTCCCCCCATCTAAGTTCATGGATGTCAGGCCTCTGAACCCAAGCTAAGCCATCTTATCCCCTGTGACCTGCACGTATACATCCAGATGGCCTGAAGCAACTGAAGATCCACAAAAGAAGTGAAAATAGCCTTAACTGACGACATTCTACCATTGTGATTTGTTTCTGCCCCACCCTAACTGATCGATGTACTTTGTAATCTCCCCCACCCTTAAGGTTCTTTGTAATCTCCCCACCCTTGAGAATGTACTTTGTGAGATACACCCCCTGCCCGCAAAACATTTCTCCTAACTCCACCGCCTATCCCAAAACCTGTAAGAACTAATGATAATCCCACCACCATTTGCTGACTCTCTTTTCGGACTCAGCCCGCCTGCACCCAGGTGAAATAAACAGCCTTGTTGCTCACACAAAGCCTGTTTGCTGGTCTCTTCACATGGAGCGCCTAACAATGGATCCTTTGAATTCTATGGTCCTTAGGCCCTAGAGAATGAATGAAGTAGGTATTATTCAATACCTATGCCAGATCAGGCAGAAATTATTACTAATTAGAGAAGAATGCCTCTTTTCCTCTCCTGACTTCCATGAGGAGGGATTACTTTCCCCTCAACACAGCTGTCTTCTATACTTGCTTGTGTTCTAATCATAAGGAAGGTTCAGATGGGTGCATCTGTTAGGATTCGTCTGCAAGGGGCAGAGACCTAAAATCACAGTGGATTAAACAAGGTAAAATTTATGCCCTGCTCACCTAATGTGAAGATAGACAGTAGAGGGTTGGATAGCAATTCTGCCCCATGACGTCGTTCTATCTGCACTGTACAGGATGCCTGTCAATCTAGGTGCCCCACCCCCAGCCAAGGGTTGGTCCAATGATCTACTTTAGGCCAATCAGATACTCTCTCTGGAACTGGCATCTGGAGTGAAGTGTCCATAAAGACTGAACATGGACTGAACTCATTGCCTTTGTGGAAGGCATCTTCAAGAGAGAACCTGTTCATTATTTCCTGCTACCCAGATCCTCAAAGCGGCCGTTTCTATCCTCCCCAAAGCGGCTGTTTCTATCCTCCCTGAAGCCTGATTCTATGCCCTTTTTTTCCTTTCCTTTCCTTTCTTCTTCCTTCCTTCCTTTCCTCCTTCCCTTCTTTCCCTCCCTCCCTCCCTCCCTTCCTTCTTTCCTTTCTTTCTTTTCTCCTTCCTTCCTTCTTTCTTTTCTTTCCTCCCTTCCTTCCTTCTGTCAGGCCTCTGAGCCCAAGCCAAGCCATCACATCCCCTGTGACTTGCACGTATATACACCCAGATGACCTGAAGTAACTGAAGAATCACAAAAGAAGTGCAAATGCCCTGCCCCGCCTTAACGGATGACATTCCACCACAAAAGAAGTGAAAATGGCTGGTCCTTGCCTTAAGCGATATTATCTTGTGAAAGTCCTTTTCCTGGCTCAGTCTGGCTCAAAAAGCTCCCCCACTGAGCACCTTGTAACCCCCACGCCTGCCCACCAGAGAACAACCCCCCTTTGACTGAAATTTTCCTTTACCTACCCAAATTCTATAAAACGGCCCCACTCTTATCTCCCTTCGTTGACTCTTTTCAGACTCAGCTCGCCTGCACCCAGGTGATTAAAAAGCTTTATTGCTCACACAAAGCCTGTTTGGTGGTCTCTTCACATGGATGAACATGACACCTTCCTTCCTTCCTTCCTTCCTTCCTTCCTTCCTTCCTTCCTTCCTTCCTTCCTTCCTTCCTTCCTTCCTTCCTTCTTTCATTCTTTCTTTTCTTTCTGAAACAGGGTCTCTTTCTGTCACCCAGGCTGGAGTGCAGTGGTGCTATCTCCACTCACTGCACACAAGACCTCCTGGGCTCAAGCCATCATCCCGCCTCAGTCTCCCGAGTAGCTGGGACCACAGGTGTGCGCCACCATGCCCAGCTAATTTTTTGTTTTTGTTTTTGTATAGATAGGCTCTTGCTATGTTACTCAAGCTGGTTTTGAACTCCTGAGCTCAAGCAATCCACACACCTACACCTCCAAAAGTGCTGGGATTACAGGTGTGAGCCACCGCTTTTAGCCTTTTTAAAAATTTTGATTCTATGAATTACTTCTGTTACTTTCTAGTTTAAATCAGCCAGAGTTAATTTTTGTTCCTTAAAGTTAAATAACCCTAACAGGTACAGAGGCAGTAAAGCATTGTTCAGTATCCCCTTTGTTGTGGGCAGTTTCCATCTTCTATGCAGATATTTCTGCACGTATACTAATTTGTGGGAAAAAAGGACTTTTTAGACAGAAGACAAGCTGGAACTTGGCTGAACAGTTAACAAAAATAGGAATATCTGACAGAGATGACCAGGAAACAGTGAATAGAACAAGGAAAGAAAAAGACAGATGAGAGGGTGGCTAGAAATACATGGACTGGACAAGAACCCTGTTTAGGGTTGGAGACCAGGGTAGGTTTCATCCATGTATAGCCAAGAGAGTTTAGGAAGAACTCTGGTGGGGACAGAAATAGATCCAGAAGTTCGTAGTCAGCCTCTGTATTAGTTAGAGGAGAGGATATGCTGGAGATGAGTTGGATACCAGTGATCCTGGGCTGTCTGACCAATATGATTTGGATCTGTGTCCCTGCCCAAATCTCATGTTGAATTGTAATCCCCAGTGTTGGAGGTGGGGCCTGGTAGGAGGTGAGTGAAACATGGGGATGTATTTCCCCTGGGTGCTACTCTCATGATAGGGAATGAGTTCTTATAAGATCTGGTTGTTGAAAAGTGTGTAGCACCTCCCAGTGTCTTCCTCCTCGTCTGGCCATGTCAGACGTGCCTGCTTCCCCTCTGCCTTTCCCCATGATTGTAAGTTTCTTGAGACCTCCCCAATCTTGCTTCCTATACAGCGTGCAGAGCCATGAGCCAGTGAAACCTTTTTATAAATTACCCACTCTCAGGTATTTCTTTATAGCAATGCAAGAACAGACTAATATACTAAGGCTTTTCTACCAACCAAAGGGGGTTGGCATGTGACACTGTTTTCTGTACCTTCCATTATTATCATGACATGGATTGTATCTTGATAAATAGTTGCACTAGTTTTATGGTAATTCTCTGTATTGACATACTTTCGACACTCTCATTTGTTTATTCATTCAATAACTTTATTGGGTGCCTACATAAATATTTACTGAGTGCTGGTCATTGTTGCTGGTGCTAAGTACATAGTAGTACAAAATATAGTTCCTCCCTCATGGAGATAGATAACTGTGGAGTAGGAGAGAAAAATAAACAATTAAATAGAAATATAAAATTACAAAATGTGTGCCAAGTGCTCAAAAGGAAAATTGCTGGCTTTGAATGGAATGTAACATGTGATGGTGTTTTACTACCAAAGGAGAGACAAGAGGGAAGAACTCTTCTTCATAAAGAAAGTTCACAAAACTTATTATAGTAGTAGGAGCCTTGTACTTTACCCAACAGGTCTTTTCCTTCCATTTTCGTGAGCTCACCTTAAAACGTAATTCAAAGAATCTGTAAGATGTAGTGTATTTTGGTTTTGACTTTATGTGTTGTAGGTCTGGAAACTGAAGGCAAGCTTTGAGGAGACTTCTTGTGCCAGTTGATGGACATTAAACCTGGTTGAGAGACAGGGACATGAACTTGTGACCTTAAGTTGTCAATAGGGAAAACAACTTAAAAATAATGTAAAGTTCTGTTTGCCTTGAAGACAGGGAAGATAATCAGGTTAATTTAATGAATGCATAATAGGGGTTTGCTGATCTCAGCTGTCGTAGAGCATTTTAATTTGACTAAATTTCCTGAACATGTTGCTGGTCGATTTGTTATCCTGTAAGAAATGACCAGACATCATCTTTTCACATTTGTTTAGTGTTTCGGTGATTTGACCATTCACTGAAGACCATTATGTGCATGATACTCTGAAGGCTACATTGTAACTACCAGAGTGCTTATGGAATAATCTAGAATGGAAGGATTTAGCAACCTAAATAGAACCTAGGATTCTTTACATAGGGCATGAGTGGCCTTTGAAGAATGCCTTAGGCGCCCTCTTGTGGTCAGCATTATGAATGCATTGAATTCAACTCATCCTCAACTTGGCGGGAGACTGTTTACAAAGTTCCTGAGGGCTTTTGGGCTGCTGAGACTTGAATACATCTCTCCATAGAAGCGATGTTACAAAGGGAGGTTACATTATCCTACTATGGCAAAGACCTGGTATATTAGTCGGGTCTTTTTCAGCTTCAGGTGACAGAAACCTATTTCTGGCTTCGGCAAGAAGAGGGGTTTTCTCACAGAAGAAGGGATTGCTGTGGGAACCAGGGCCTTTGGTTTTATTCCATCATGCTTCAAGGAAGGTTGTTATCAGAAATCCAGATTTTGAATAATTTTCCACATTATGACTCAGCTAGCTACAAGCAGAAGAATCTCAGGGAAGGACCCTGGCCTGATTGGGTCTCCTGCCAAGCCCTGTACCTACCAATCATGTGTTCCAGGGAGTGGGACACCATGAACAGCCAGCTTAAGTTGGGTGATCATCCTCGGTGGTTGGGGGATGGAGAAGAAGGGACAGAATAGGTTACCTTAGGAAGGGCGCGGGAAGGCTTGCTGGGCAAATGAGCAAACTAAAAAGAGCAACCACAACCTACTACCTTCTGCTACCGAGACACCAGAGCACATCCATACCCTTCTCCCCATGCGTGCAATTCCCAAAGTATCTACATGCTGTAACTTTCCTGAGTAGACACAGTACAAACTCACCTTCTCCACAAGAGGAATTAAAGATACATTGAGTTGATGTGTTCAACACCATATCTAGGATTTCTGGATGATGTGTGTTCCTCTTAGGTTCAGATGTAGTGTCTACTCCAGGTCCAATAATCTATTTCCATTAAGAAAAAAACTTGACCACAAAGCCAGTTCTTTAATCTATTTCAGATTCACTTAACATACTTTTTAAGATTTCCAAAAGAGACAAATCCTGTAAGTGTCTTATTTTATTGAGTCAAACACTTGAAAGCTATTTATTCATTTAAATCAGTATTCTGAGTAAGTGTTTATATGAGCCCCTAATATTTGTCAGGTATTATTTTAGGTGCTAGGAGTATGTCCCTAATTTCTCTGAACTTAAAGACATGAGCAAATAACTAAGCAGTAAGGGGCTGTAATTGCAGTATGAATTGCATGTATATTCTATGTGTACCATTTTTACAGAATTGCATGTATTTTACAAGTGGTATTTATGAAAAATTGAAACCACAGAAATAAGACAATCTCATTGATACAGAAAATAGGGATAAAAAGAACCTCAAAGAGAGTTACTAGGATCAGTTTTAAGTTGGAAGATACTTGACAACGGTTTGTCAAAAATGACGGAAACGTTTTCTTCCGTTTTCTAGTTTATTTGGCCTTTTGTTCTAGCAAATTTTGGTTTGCGCACTTGAGGGCCAATAACTCATGTAGCAGAATATTTGAATCAATTTGCTTTATTCATTAATTGGTTGTCCTACTAGCATTTCTAATTTAAAACACATTGAATGACCTAAGACAAACATCTAGCTTAATGATTAGAGGGAAGGATTGGATAGTACTTCAGAGCATGAGTTTTGGCATAAGTGTCACCAAGGTGGGCCAGGTGCAGTGGGATTACACCTGTAATCCCAGCACTTTGGGAGACTGAAGCGAGCAGATCACCTGAAGTCAGGAGTTCGAGACCAGCCTGACCAACATGGAGAAACCTCGTCTTTACTAAAAATACAAAATTAGCCGGGCATGGTGGCACATGCCTGTAATCCCAGCTACTTGGGAGGCTGAGGCAGGAGAATCGCTTGAACCCAGGAGGCGGAGGTTGTGGTGAGTCAAGATTGCGCCATTGCACTCTAGCCTGGGCAACAAGAGCGAAACTCTGTCTCAAAAAAAAAAAAAAAAAAAAAGAGTCACCAATGTTTAGTCCTGGCTTCACTCTTATTAGCTCTGTGACCTTCAGCAAGTCTTAGCCTTTCTTAGTTTCCTCATGTAAGTACTGGTACTCACCTTGTACTACTACTCAACTTGTAAGGTCATTGTGAGTGTTAAATAAATATGTCACAGTATTAGCATATAGTAAGGGTTATATACATGTTGAAAGAATGATTTAAAAAAAGCGAAGCCTTTCTTAAGTGCCTTTTAAAAGTAGGTACTACATGGCTAAAATCCATTTATTAATGCCATAGAGACTTGGTTATTGTTCATATAATTGATTATTGTTTGCTCATATAACTGATTACTGCTCTCTTAATTGGGGATCAATGTCCCTCAGAAAGAGTGTTGACAGTATGGAAATTACAAAAGATGTTGTTTTCATTTATTAGGTTGAATGGTGGTATGAGGGAATCACTGGACTTGCAAAACTCTCTTAAAAATTTTGACATGGGATGGAGTGTGTGGTGGTGGGGACCCTTTTCCCCACTGTTGAGGTTTTATTCTTGTGGAGGGAGCTCCACTAGTCTAGGATTTCTGGATGATGTGTGTTCCTCTTAGGCTCAGACATAGTGTCTACTCTAGGTCCCTTCCTTGGTGTTTTTAACGCCCCTTCCTTGCTCCTTTCTGGAGGATAAGTCACTTATCTGACTGGTGAATGTGGAAGGAATAACTGTGACCAAATGGCTCGGCCTCTTCCCTTTTTCTCTTGGGAGGAGCCTGTCTTCTGGAAGCTTGCATTCCACTCTGATCCTCCTTGTCATAAATGCACCAGGCAGGTCCTGTTTTTCAGAGGCTTGTCCCAGTCCAGTGCTACTTGGGATTCAAAAGAGAAGCAGTGGCTGGGCGCGGTGGCTCACACCTGTAATCTCAGCAGTTTGGGCAGCTGAAGCAGATGGATTGCTTGAGCTCAGGAGTTTGAGACCAGCCTGAGCAACATGGTGAAACCCCGTCTCTATGAAAAATACAAAAATTAGCCAGTCTTATAACCTGGTCTCAAAAAAATAAATAAAAATTTAAAAAGACCAGCAGTTTAATTCTTGAGTGCGACGTGATCTACTTGCCTAGAGACATTGCCACATTTTTCAATATTAACAATTTGATATCTACTCTCATAGCTGCCTTATTCTTTGGTCAGATTTCTTAATTGCCTCACAACATTTGTGAGAAAGATGGATGTCATTTACCAAGCCTGTTGAAATCCCAACAATCCTGTTAACAATGAATTGTGCACATTCTGCTGGGGTCTGTCTGTCCTTCCTTCCTTCCTTCCTTCCTTCCTTCCTTCCTTCCTTCCTTCCTTCCTTCCTTCCTCCTTCCTTCCTTCCTTCCTTCCTTCCTTCCTTCCTCTCTCTCTCTTTCCCCCTTTCTTTCCTTCCTTCCTTCCTTCCTTCCTTCCTTCCTTCCTTCCTTCCTTCCTTCCTTCCTTCCTTCCTTCCTTTCTTCCTTCCTTCCTTCCTTCTTGTCCTTCCTTCCCTCCCTCCCTCCCTCCTTCCTTCCTTCCCTCCTTCTCTCTTTGCTTTTCTTTTCTTCTTTCCTGAGTCTTGCACTGTCACCTGGGCTGGAGTGCAATGGCGCAATCTCGGCTCACTGCAACCTCCGCCTCCCGGTTCACGCAAGTCTTCTGTCTCATCCTCTTGAGTAGCTGGGATTACAGGCACACCCAACCACACCTAGCTAATTTTTGTATTTTTAGTAGAGATGGGGTTCACTATGTTGGCCAGACTAGTCTCGAACTCCTGACCTCATGATCTGCCCACCTCAGCCTCCCGAAGTGCTGGGATTACAAGTGTGAGCCACCGCGCCCCGGCCAGGGACTTTCTAAGAGCCTGAGTGGAATACACTTCAGAATTATCTATTGAACGGCAAGGGAGCTAGGGTGTCTATCCACCAACTCCCGTCCCTCACTGGCTGAGGGTTGCTTAATTCCCTGGTACTTTTAGCTTGCCCATTTTGTGGCTAGCAGAAATCCTCAGCCAGAGCAATGCAGGTGTTCGATGTGGGAAACCAAGAATAAGATGAGAACAATCTACTGAAGCGCCAAGTAACTCTCAGTGTGTCCTGGGAATGGGTGGGGCACCCACAGTGCCTGCGATAAGGTTGTCTCTGAATTCCTGTGGACTATGCTAGTACCCTTGCTCTGTGATTCTACAGCTATTTCCTTAGTCAAATCCAGCGTTGGATGGGTTTATTCTGTCACCTCAGCTGTAAGCTCTATGTGGGCAGGGACCAGATGCATGCTGTTCACTGTGGTATTCTCAAGCCTAGGTGATCAGTAAATATTTTTTAAATGTAGCCAGGTGCAGGGGCTTACGCCTCTAACCCCAGCAATTTGGGAGGCAGAGGCAGGTGAATCACTTGAGGTCAGGAGTTCAAGATCAGCCTGGCCAACATGGTGAAACCCTATCTCCACAAAAAATACAAAAAAAAAAAAAATTTTTTTTTTAGCCGGGCGTGGTGGCACGTGTCTGTTATCCCAGCTACTTGCGGGCGAGCTGAGGCAAGAGAATCACTTGAACCCAGGGGCCAGAGGTTGCAGTGAGCTGAGATCACACCACGGCACTCCAGCCTGGGCAACAGAGTGAGACTCCATCTCAAAAAAAAAAAAAATTATTTGTTGAATGAATGCTGTGGTCAGGAATTAATAAATGGTCACAGTGAAAAAAATCATATGCAATTATTATTAAAGCTAGTTTTGGCGTTTTGTAGAAAGTACATTTGCTATACAAAGAATTGTACTGCTGAACCCATTTAACACAGAGACGTGACGTGCATGGTTTGGACCCACCTGATGTTAGGTTTGAAGGAAACTTGCCTTTCACAACTTTATGGTCCTAGAAAAAGGGGAATCAGATATTTTCCTTTCTTAACAAAAATAGTTAGCAAGGAATAGTTTCCATGAAGGTAAAACAGAGTAAGAAATTTATTCTATTTGAAGTATTTTAAACAGGTTCTGTTTGTGAAGTTATTTGTCAGTTTCTCAACAGGAGAGAGAGATGGATTTCAGGGCTGAGGATAAGATGATGTAATGTGACAACATTGCCAGTAAGTGGTGCTGTTTCACGTAGCATTAGAAGTTTTACGGCTTTGGATTCTGTAAATAGAGTTCACAACATTATTCTCGAAATGAATTAGATTAGTTTCTGAACGATTGATAGGATTTTTAACGTCAGACAGGCAGTAAAAGAGAAAGCGCCAAAATCAGTCACCCCACTCCATAAGCAAAAAACTCTGAGGGAGATAAAAATCTGTAATTCATACAACTGCAGCCAATATGGGGAAGAAATAATAAAATGGAAAAAAATGGCTAATTCCAAGTTGATTCTATGCTCCGGTGTGGCCTGGATAATTCCAGTTTTGAAAGACCATTGTGGATGGGCACGTATGCTGAGAAAAATTCAGATATAATGGATAGTGGGTAGTTTTTGTTATAGAATCAAGAGTTGCTTGAATAAATAGCTTTAAGATGAACTGGGAAGTGCTGGGCTTAACTTTGTGAATTACCACATGAAATACAATTATGCTCACAAATTACTATATTTAAAAACAGCTCACAAAGTAATTCTCATACTCCTGTATTTATAACTTGACAAACTGCTGAGCTGTCTTAATATTTCAATTGAATCTAATAAACACTTATTGGGGGTCTACTGTGTACCAGGCAGTCTGCCAAGCACTGGGAATCCACAAATTTTAGTAAGACAGAGCCCTCCCTTTGAGGTTAGCCTTTGGCCAGGGGTTTTCAGTCCTTATAGAGAGACTGCCTCTTTTCCATCACAGCCAAAGAACTCAGTCCAAGAGCTGTGGTGCAAGGAGAGGAGTGGTTGCTCCCTGCCTCCGTGGTCTTCCTGTAGCAAGGTCTCTGCTCCTCTAATACGAAGACCTTGTTTAGTCTGGAGGCAACCGAGAAGTAAGAATTGCCAACACACTGATTATTCCTCTCGCATCACTCCTTTCAATGCAGAGGGAAGAACTATGGTCATTTTAGATGTTTATCAAAATCTAGTTAATAGATTTAAAAAAGATTATCATTCGTCACTCCTAAGTATCATAATCACTCCCTTTTCCAGGAGGCCTGAGGAAGGCTCAAAGACACAGTGAAATGGCCAAAATAATACTCTAGGACTAGCCTAGAATATTCTAGTCTTCTAATAGGTTCTAAAATGATTGTCTGGTGCCAGGACACTAACACAACTGGCCCCAGATTTACCCCTTCCTCTCCCTCCAGAAACATTCGAGATGACAAAAGTTTTCCCATGCAGCAGCAGAAAGCTATCCAATGACCTTCTGGAGGAGTGAAATCTTTTAGAAGACACTAGCAACAAAGATTTTGAAATGGGGTCAAAGAACAAGGATGTCTTTGGAAACACACAGTCCTGGTTTGGATTCCAACTTAATTTTTCAGCCCTGTGATTTTGGGCAATTTACTAAGCTTTGGCTTTCTTGCTTAACAACAGGAATTATCATTCCCAGCTGTTAAGATTGTTGCAAAGTTTGAAATAGGATAATATATGGGAAAGCACCTATAATAATTCCTGGCGTGATGGGCATCCTAGAAAGTGTTAGGATTCTCCCTGCCTTCTTTGGAGGGAGTGTTGGTCATCAGTTATGTGATCGTCAAAACACACGTAAGCATGTTTAGTATCCAAGTCATGTCATCAACGTAGACCCATCATCTCCTCCTGGCCTGCTACTAATACCCCTCATTTTGATAGCAATGTCAATATGCTTTTTCATGGTAAAGTCAATGAACAGCTATGATCACGAGGGCTAATTCTGAAAGCATTCGTAGGTAAATCCAAAGCAGGAAGAGGCTATATTTTTCCTGAGTTTTCTTATAAGAGGTGTACCTGAAAGCTGGCATTCTGAAAGAAACTGATTAAATGATGCATCATTTTGATGCATTCCAGAGCCTTCCCCTTTTTCGCTATGTGATTCGCAGCCTGCCAGCTCAAGTGAAGCGAGGAACAGTTTCTCTTCATATGCCACGCACAAGCACGGCGGCTTTTGCTGCTGATGAAAATATTATGGCCTCAGTTCTCTGTAATCAATTTACTGCTTTATGGACCCAAAGTCCTCCAGAGAATTTAATAAATTCACATAATGTTTCTAAGTGCTGCATTGTGCATTTGGAGCGCTGATTTAGCTGACAAATGTGAAAAATTCGTGTAGCTAGACAACTCCCTAGCGATTAGACATGTGTGGAAGCTAAAGAGAACACGTTGCTCCGGAGAAGGTCAGCATTAACATACAGCCCAGAATCTTCTCTTGACTGGCCTCATGTCCCTTCAGCTCTGATGGATAACACCATCTGACCAAACATTTATTTGGGGGGTAGGGGGTTTACTCATTTCCAGTGGGGCTGTACTTTTGATTCTCTAAAAGCCTGCTCTGGTCTAGGCAGAGTGAAGAACGACAAAGTTAAAGGTGATAGTGTAATGTGTGACTAGCATGGCACCTACGGATTTAGAGGACGAAATGGTCACTAAATTATGCACATTTGACCCTGAGGGATGCCAGAGGTTTCTAACGGAGCATTTTGTGGGACAGCAGCACAGAGTCACTTGTTTAAAACCAGTTTCATTTAAAGTTATATTGACTCTTTCTGCACATCTCTCTCTCTTCCATTCAGATTTCTTTCCAAATGTAAACAGATTTACAAAAAATAATTACTAAACCACTTTATTACTCAAAATAATCTTCTACCTTTACTGATGTACATATAAATATTCTACATCATGATAACTTATTTATTACATTGTCCTAACAATGCCATTTTGTATTCCCCTTTTCCTCTTTAATGTTATTTCATACAAACAACCAAAGTGTTATTTTGTGTCCATCAAAGTGGGCCACAGAGCTGTTGTTTCAAATAGGTTTTTAGTATTTAATTTCTGGTGCTGTATTGTTATAGAGACCATAATTATTCAGAATTACTGCAGGTTTTACTGTTAATTTTAGCTTGAATTTTGGTTTTCAGCTCAAGCAAAGATTTAAGATTTACCTTGAGTTTCCAAATTTGGGGCAATCTGCAATGGATATGGGGCCTGGAGATGTTGTAATAGCCCGTGTGGAAACAAGCAGACGCCTGCTGCACCTCCTATCCTGGTGATGGATGACCCAGCTGATACCTCTACTCCGGCAGGCTCTGAGCACTGGATGAGTGACTGTGGACTCTCTCCTGGAGGACCCAGAAGGTTTGGAGCTGCTCCTATGGCTCTGGATCTGGGTAGAGACACCCAGATGCTTCACTGATGAAAAGGGAATGCCACTTCCTGTATTTGGATGCTGTAAGCAATGCTTGACAGGTGAACTTTCTACCACTGTCACAGCAGCCGAAGAGTTGGGGAAACAAAATGTTGTCAAGTATTAACAATCAGAGATAGGATGGGAGTGAATATTCCTGTTCATGAAACACTCTGTAAAACACTTAAAGAGGTATATTCTGAGCCAATATGAGTGACCATGGCCTGGGGAACTGTATCAAGAGGTCCTGAGAAAGTGTGCCCAAGGTGGTTGGGTTACAGTTTAGTTTTATACATTTTAGGGAGACCAGGAGTGACAGGCAAAGACATAAAACCAATACATGGAAAGTGTATATTGGTTTGGCCCCAAAAGGTGGGAGATCTTGAATAGGGGGTGGTGCTTACAGGCCACAGGTGGATTCAAAGACTTTTTCGATTGGCAATTGGTTGAAAGACTTCAGCTTTGTCAAAAGACTTGAAGTCAGCTGAGCCTAGACGGCCTGGAAAAGGAAGGTCTGGCTGCATTCATGGAGATTCTCTACAGATGCAAACTTCTCCCACAAAAGACGGCTTTGCAGGAGTATTTCAAAATATGTCAAATAAATATGTTTTGGGGCTGGGCACAGTGTCTCACGCCTGTAATCCCAGAACTTTGGGAGGCCGAGGTGGGCAGATCACTTGAGGTCAGGGGTTCAAAACCAGCCTGGCCAACATGGTGAAATCCCTTCTAAAAATACAAAAAATTAGCTGGACATGGTGGCAAATGTCTGTGATCCCAGCTACTTGGGATCACTGAGGCAGGAGAATCCCTTGAACCTGGGAGACAGCCACTGTAGTGAGCTGAGATCATGACAGAGTGAGATTCCATCTCTCTCTCTCTATATATATATTTTGAGAAATATATATAATATATTCTAATATAATATAGAATACATTATAAATATATAATATAGACTATATTATAAATATATAAATATATATTTATATAATATATAATAGAAATATAACATATATTATATAATATTACATATAATATAACATATATTATATAATATTACATATAATATAACATATATTATATAATATTACATATAATATAACATATATTATATAATATTACATATAATATAACATATATATAATAAATATAAAATATTTATAATATATAACATATATTTATAATATGTTATATATTATAAACATATATGTATCTCTATATATTTGAGGGTAAAATATTTTGATGTTCTTCAGGGTCTGCTATCTGTCGTGTGATGATATACCAGGGTCCAGTTGGAAAATTATTGCACAAGACGTTTTAATTTCAAAGGCCTTTGAGTGAATTCTGGCCTGGATGGTGCAGTGCAGCACAATGCAGTGATACTATAAACAATATGCTTGATTGTGAAGCTTCCTGCCTCCCAGGAGTTAACAACAGATGATGAGAAATGGAAAGGTTGAAGGTTTAGTGAAGGTCCCTTTTAAGAGGAGGGTACTTGCTAATGAACATGCTTTCTAGAAGTTCAACTTTCTCCATGGGGAAATCTAACTGTATTATATTCCACCACCCATCCCAAGATGGTGGAGCTGAAACGTCTGTGCCAGGCAGACAAGATTCCACATTATGACTGAAATGACAAACCTATGAGGCCAACTTGCTTGTGAGGTTGTGATTTTATTTTTGCCACTATTTTGTTGCTGTCATTCCTCATAAGTACGTCTCCACACCTGTCAGGTCAAATTTGCCGTCAACTGAAATACATAAAATGCATATCTCTGTATGTATACATATTTTTCATTTTCTAAAATGAACATCATAAAAACAGAAACGTGACCTCCAAAGGCAGGATACAGACTCCAAATATTGTACAGCAGCTTCATTTTTTTATTAGATTTTCTGTGTTTTCTTCTCCCCCCAGTTGCTGGATAAAATCCATACAAATGAAATACTGGCTCACTCAGTAAATAATAATGAAAAGGTAAATTCATTTTACAGAGAAGCCAGTGCATGTAAGACATCATCTTGAATGACTGTGATTTTCTTGAACTGATCACCAGGCTATTATAGTCTCTCAAGAATAATATCTGGTTTTTAGGTTCTCCAATTGTGCCTGTGACCTCTCCTTAACCTTTGGCCCTTAAGAAACATTGACTTAAAAAAAAAAAAAGTGCAACAGTATGCTGCTAAAACGACACAGGTACAGTTTAGTTCACATTAACTTGGAGTTCTAAGAGCTGAAATACACACTGAGGATCTGGCCTCTTCCTGCCATCATCTGACCCCTCCTCTTGTATCTTTTGATAGTTGTGATGTAACTATAAAGCTCTTTATGAGTGTAGAAAAGAAATATCTTTAGGGATAAAATCTTGTTTTCTTTTTAAGTTTATTGTGTAGCTTATAGTGTCTCCAAATCTGCCATACTAGTTTCCATGTTGGTTTTTGGAAAAGGCCAAATGTTTATGTAAGATACTTTTTGTTTTTTTTCCTGGGTAGGACGCTGACTTTTAAGTAGGAATACATATGCCAGAGAGGACCCACTTCCTGGTTTGCCCCAAACTGAGGGCGCTCCCAGGACATAACACTTTTAGTGCCCAACCTGGGAAAGTCTCTGGCAAACCAGGATGAGTGGGTCACTCTACGAGATGGGTTTTCTTTGGACTTTGTTTTGGTGTGAATTAAAGGTAAAATTAAACTCAACAACTGTTTTTTTGAGGACATAAAGGGCCTTTAAGAACGGAAGATCAGCAAAACAAATCTCTTCTCAGAGAGCTTTCTGCTTGGACTAACTGGTGAATCAAGTTCTCAGATAGCTGTAGGCCAAGGTGACCCAAGCTAAGAGCTACTGGAGCCCTTACACAGGCTGGAAGAATCAAAGGAAGGAACGGTCCCTTCCAAATGAATAAGTTGCTCTCTGGCATTTCTTTTTGAATTAAAAATAAAATAGCCTTTTAGCTGGGCATGGTGGCCATGCCTGTGGTCCCACCTACTTGGGAGGCTGAGGTGGGAGGATCACTTGAGCCTGGGAGTTTGAGGCTGCAGTGAGCCAAGCTTGTGCCACAGTTTAGTTCTGGCACGACAGAGTGCTTGGATGACAGAGTGAGACTGTCTCAAAAAAATTAATACAAAAATATCTAAAGCTCAGTCATGCCATGCAAATAGCTCAGTGTTTCTTGTGTATCTAAGAAGACAAAAATATGTGAGAAAGCCCTTAGTCAGAAGTAGTTTGTCCACTGCATTCAAGATGAATCTTGGGTTTTACTGAAAGCTTTATTGTGCTTTATTGAAAACTTTGAAGATGGAAACAAGTTGGCATCTCTAATATATTTGTCTTCAGTACCAAGTCTGTATAGTAGCTTGAGGAAACAACGTCTGTAACATCTGAGAATGGGTCCAGGTTCAAGTAGCTTTGAATGCGAGGAAAGAGAACTATAAGTTTGACCACAGTGAAGAGAAGCCAGGGTGGTAGAGTGCATGTAATTTATTGATTTATTTTTGAGATGGAGTCTCCCTCTGTCACCCAGGCTGTGCAGTGGTGCAATTTCAGCTCACTGCAACCTCTGCCTTCCAGGTTCAAGCAATTCTCATGCGTCAGCTTCCCAAGTAGCTGGGACTACAGGTGTGTGCCAACATGCCTGGCTGATTTTTTGATATTTTTAGTAGAGACAGGATTTCACCATGTTGGCCAGGCTGGTCTCGAACTCCTGACCTCAGGTGATCTGTCTGCCTTAGCCTCCCAAAGCCACTGTGCCCAGCCTGTGCATGCCTTTAGACAGGAGACCTCAGGAACCAAACCGTGGAGTCCCTTGGTTTAGTTTCAGGACAGGCAGGCCCTGATGTTGTTACCAATAGAAGGAGAGAGAATGGCTCAGTGCAGAACCTCTATCCTGGTTTTTGTCACAAAGGTGTGAAAAGCTGGCAATGGCCAATAAGTAGAGGGTAAGGGCAGAGCCAGGTAGTCCTGATTGGAATCCTTTTCCCACTACTCTCTAATGGTGTAATCTGAGGCAGTCTACTTCCTCCCTCTAAAATCCCATTTTCTTATCTGTAATCCAGGGCACAATTCCTTCACTATAGTTTAGTCATCAGGATTAGATGAGATAATATAAAAAACAATTTAGTGTACTCCCTGGTACAGGTGCCCAATACCTAGTAGCTATGCATATTATCATTATCAATAATAGGATAGGCATTTCATTCGATTGCTGTGATGGATTAACATGTGTGAGTTCTTTCTCTTGTCAGTTTATGCAATCATTTTTCCCCCTGAACTAAAATCATTCTTTTATTGATATGTACTGTAATTATAAGAGCCATTTTCTAGTGGATGCATACATTTAAGGCATAAAAGATCCATTTGATAAATCTCTTAGGATTAAAATTTGACCTATGTTTAAAAAGGCTGATCCAGGATTTCTTCAGAAGTAACAGGCTTATTATTTTTCTGAGAGGGGCACTGGGTTTCCCCTGGGATGTAGTTTTTCGTCTCCTTTGTGGGCATAGGTGCACCCTGTGTCATCTGTTCTCCTGGGCTGAGAACGAGGATGGAAAGTGGGAGGCCTGCTCACTGCACTTGGGATGAGAGCTGTGGATAGCTGTCGGGACACATGAAAGCGTGACCGACAATGGGAGCAGCCAAAACAGAATCACCCTTGTCCACAAACCCACACCGCCCGATTTGTTTTGCTCTCTCCTCTTCGGCAGCCGTTCCACTGACTTTTCTGCACTAGGTAAAGTCATCCTGGTGTTGGGGATTAATCCTCCTCAAGGGCTCTGGTAGTGATGAGAGCATGAAGCAGATACAACCAAGGCTAAGTCTGTGCTCAAGGAGAAGAAAGACACATTTGAAGTACCTGCCCTGGGCTGCAAAGCAAATTTATGTCATGTCCTCCTTATTAGGAAGCTGGAAATTATACACCAGCCAGACAGTAAATGTCTTGAATTCACCCTCATAGGGTGAATTCTGCTGCTAAGACAATTCTTTTGATTTCAAAGAAAACTAGCACTCGTTCAGTCTTTTCATTTTTATTATTTATTTATATTTTGAAATGGAGTCTCACTCTGTAGCCCAGGCTGGAGTGCAGTGGCACGATCCCGGCTCACAACAACTTCTGCCTCCTGGGTTCAAGTGATTCTCCTGCCTCAGCCTCCCGAGTAACTGGGACTGCAGGCGCGTGCCACCATGCCCGGCTAATTTTTGTATTTTTAGTAGAGACGGGGTTTCATTATGTTGCCCAGGCTGGTCTCCAACTCCTGACCTTGTGATCTGCCCGCCTCGGCCTCCCTAAGTGCTGGGATTACAGGCATTGAACGACCGTGCCTGGCCTTGTTCAGTCTTTCTAAAATGACAACTTCTAACTGGGCTGAGTTTGACTCTTCTCTGTTAGAAGGCAAATACTGGCCGGGCGCAGTGGCTCACACCTGTAATTCCAGAACTTTGGGAGGCTGAGGCGGGAGGATCACGAGATCAGGAGATCGAGACCATCCTGGCTAACACAGTGAAACCCCGTCTCTACTAAAAATACAAAAAATTAGCTGGGCATGGTGGCAGGCGCCTGTAGTCCCAGCTACTCGGGAGGCTGAGGCAGGAGAATGGCGTGAACCCCGGAGGTGGAGCTTGCAGTGAGCGCCGAGATCGCGCCACTGCACTCCAGCCTGGGCACAGAGCGAGGCTCCGTCTCAAAAAAAAAAAGAAGGCAAATATTTATGCTTGCCCTCTCCCAGAAAACAACATTAAGCAGTTAATAGTAAATCAATAGTAAATCAAGTGTCCTGGACAAGCCATGTGAACATCAGCTGTGTTTACAGCTGGGGTTCAGGGGGCCTGACAGAAGTCTATTGGCATAAGGTGTTGGGGAGTCTCCTGGGCAACTCTCCCCTAAGTGAGGTAGGAACCAGCCTCATGAGCCTAATCCTCAAATGAAGCTCGAGTAAGTTGTTAGGAGGAACACACCTTGAATATATTCTACCTCAAACCCACAGATGGATGAACAAAATAAAACAAAGAGCTAGAAAAAAGCTGACAAAGTCGCTATACCAGTAGAACTCACTATGGACCATTCTACTGAAGGGGAAGCCCAGGAGCTGGGGAACTGCTCAATATTTACAGCTGAGATGTGGGTACAGTTGAGTTGTGGTTGGTAGTTTTGAGGAGAGCAGTTTTGACATGTAGCAAACTTGGAGTTCGCATCCACAAAATAAATGTTGTAGGTTGGATTCTTCGGGAAGTAGTCAACCACATCACAGCTCAACTTTTCCTTCTGCCCAATCCTTCCCTAGTAGGCGTCAATCCCAAAAGGCTAAGTCTTTGTCCACAAACCCCAAAGTTAATGCTTTTGGGATGAACGCCTACTGGGGAAGGATTGGGCAGAAGAAGTTGAACTGTGACGTGGCTGTCCTCCCAGGAGCTTTGCAGCTGGCACAGACCTTCAGAGTTGTCCCCACTTGGGCTTGGAGGCTGGAGTTTTATACTCCTATATCCACCAGTCATTGAATGCAGATTGGGACAGCCCTCAGCTGGCTAAACACCACCATCTCAGCCAAGATCTTGCCCACTTTCCAGGGTCATTGAATGCAGATTGACCCTGGGAAGTGGACAAGACCTTGGTTGAGATGGTGGTCTTTAGCCAGCTGAGGGCGGTTCCAAAGGGCTGAGAGCTGAGGGTTGTTGGAGGGCAGGGTGCCCAGCAGCAGTGGGAATGACTTCTCCAGCCCTGAAGCTGGGATTTGGGTGGCACAGCACTGTCTGTTACAAAAGGACTTATCTTTTGAGAGACTAGTAGAATGTACTGAAGTACTGCTGACTTGGGGAAATAGACATCAGTGTGGATTTTCAAAGCAAACTATAGTAACTCACACATTTGGGCATAAGGGACTGCCTTGGTTTAAAGCTTAAGTGAAGTAGGAAGCAGGCTTCATGAGCCCAATCCTCAAATGAAGCTCAAGTAAGTTGTTAGGAGGAACATGCCTTCTCCAGAAGCTGGAGAATCGGGAGGTCACAGGGCCCATTGTTAGTTACGGGGCTATCCTACCAAACTTAAACCAAGTCAGACTAAAATGAATGAGCTACAATCTGTTTTTTTTTTTTTTTTTGGTTTTCCCATTCGAGAAGAGTTCCTTTTTCTCATACTCTGGTAAATAGTAAGTACTCTGTGTACTGCTAAGATCTTATGGTGCTACAGTCATAATAACAGTAAGAATAATTACAACCATAAACAACATTTATTGAGTGGTACTGTGTGCCAGCACTCTTCTAAATGCTTTACTTACAATTGTATATTTGAAGGCCAAGTCCCTTTGTAATAGATGATGCTGTGCCACCCAAATCCTACCGTAACTCCTATGACGTAGGTCATTTTATTACGCTCACTCTCAAGATGAGGAAACTGGGATACAGGGAGTTGAAATCGCTCCCCCATGGTCACATAGCCAATAAGTAGCAGTGCTGGGTTGCAAACTCAGGCATGAAAAGCAAAAGGGAAAAGCTTAGAATCAAAGCAAAGTGTTCTTTAAAAGAGATGGTCCCTGATGCCTTGACAGCTGGTCACATAAGGTTTCCCAAGCAATGGCAGTGGGCATGACCAGCTGTCCTCTGCTTGAAGTGGGCATGCTGTAGAACTGTGTCTGATCTATTCACAGCTACATTTCCTGCTCTAGCCCGCTACCTGGCTCCTGGGGAAGCACAGTCCCTTTGAAGCACTCAGAGAGAAATGTAATGAAGGATTAAATGAATGTACCAGAAGGATTGTTTTTAGAGTTAAACAGAGTTATAACCCTGGGCAATTTACTTATTCTCTCCTGGCCTTGGTTTTTTCATCTATAGAAAGGAAATGATGACTGAGGGGTGGCGTAAGTTTTGATCTATCATAGAGTCTTGCATAGCATTAACTCCCAATAAATGGAAGCTATTATTAGTATTATTATGATTTCTCTCTACATGCTGGAAGGTGATAGTTGGCTTAAAAATTGCAAAGAAGAACTAAATATCTCATTCTTTTAGTCAGCTTTCGAAGGCTTGACTACATTATCTCTAATGTTCTATCTTTAAGTATGGAATCCTAATTTTGATGTTTTTTTCAGGCACAATTTTTCAACAAAATAATTTGTACCAAAGTAAAAATGGAATTTCTCACTTCCATCCTGCCCTACCCTGTCGCCTTCCAATATTTTCCAGGCACGTCTTGTTTTTATTACCCCTGCATTAACAGATCTACTTCAAGGAGCTTACCATGACCCAGGAAATGGAGGCTGACCAAAAATGGAGGAGAAGAGAGGACAAAGAGACATAAAAGGAATTTTATGTTCTTTTTAAGGAGTCATTAAAGTAGTATAAAATAAAAAACCTTAAAATGCCACACAATGTCTTGTTTAGATAAGACTCAGGGAAGGCTTTCTATAGACATGGAGAAGGCAGAGCCAGCCTGGTTTTGACAGTTAACCCTGGGGTAGAATTGTGCTCAGAGGTCCTGTCAGTCAGCATTCAGTGGCATGGAGGAGAAACCACTTCAGTTATTTCGTGTAGAAGAAAATTAAATCATGGAATGAGGGTGGAAGGACTGGAGGAGCAGGTCCCAGGCTGGCCCTCCCCCAGCTACTACCAGAAGGACAATTCAAACCCGGCCTGGGAAAGAACTTCAAATGGATGTAATCAGGAAGTTGGAGAATCAGGAGGTCATGGGGCCTATTGTTGGGTACAGGGTTATGTTACCTTAGCTGTGCATCTAGAATCAGGAAATCACTGTCTCCACTGCTGGCTTAGAAACGTACCACCCAGGCTGAAATCTAGGGATCAGGAAACTGACTCCAACATTGTGGCCTCTGGAGCCATGATTTGCCTGCTAAAGCTGCACCAGCAAGATAAATATCTCCCTTCCCACTTACACTAGCTTGAATTGGGGTCTTGCTCAAGTGCATCTTCAGATAAGTTAGGAAAAATGTGGTTTGTATTTTTCTAGCTTCTGCAGTGCAGAAAGGCATGCCAGACACGTTGGAGGGGATGTTGAGCTATCCATCTACGATTTCTACTACTATCGTTTACCCAGTGGAAAAATAAAAGATTGGGAAGGCATCACTTCTTCTTTTCTGTTCTGTGTGTTGTTGTATGTACATGGAAGAATAGAATATAAGTGTTTGTAATCAGAAACTACATAACATTCACCATATCTTGATCTCTGACTAATTTCAGTTAACCATAACACAGAACCTGAATTATTAGGACTTTAGTAAAGTCCAGCCCCTTGCTGATACCAAGTATGCTTAGACAGCGAAGGCAATTTAACTTAAATGTTGGAATATCATTGGAAAATGTAGTCCCAGTCCTTTAAAACTGTTTGTAAAACCCATACCCATTAAAACCCCATTAAGAAATAAATAACAACTCATATTCTCTCACACACACAAGCATATTTAATAACATCGAATTTAATGGAGCTGTTTATTTTGTAACACACTTAGAGAATCATCACTTTTCTTGTGGCCATGGTCAAATAAGTGCCCAAATTGTTTTTCCTTAGACTCTTTGGTTGCTGCTGGTTGCTTGGATCATAACCAACTCTCTTTTTAACAAGAGCAGCCTAATTGACCAATGCAATGGCCTGCAATTTCTGTGAGGTCAGGGACGACATCTTTCAACTACTTCTTGCCCCCAACCCCCTGCCACAATTAATGCTCTAGCACCATAGACATAGCAAGTGTGCAACAAATGTTTGACTATTTTTCAAATGAATGATGAAATGCATGAATGCATAATTGCTAAATGGATCACATGTTCAATTTTAATTGTGATGAAACAATGGGAAATGTAATAGGGGTTTTCTCATTTGGAAGAAAAGCATTTTGATTTAACATTTTAAAAATAAGAATGCTTATGAAAACAGTTCCTGGATATCATAGTTAATTATTTTCCTCCTCAGGGTTTTATTCCAGACCAGATCTGATTTTAATGAGATTCACATGGTGATTATAACGTGGTTTTCTCTTTCTCCGCTGCTGTGGCCGCAGCAGAAGGAGCAGGTTCTCCCAGGAGCTTTCTTACTCTAGGCTTCTCTTCAAGCACTTAGCACACTTCTCATGCATTCCTAGATCTTGTCATTCAACCCAGAATAACTATTTCCTCAGCATTTCTCACCCCTGCTGAACCCTCATCAATGCTATCTTTTCTGACCTTTACGAGGAGCAGTAGGCAAAGCAAAACTTTCCTCTGCAAATTATAAACTGCGAATTATTTTTTTCCCAACAAGCCTGCAACGAATTACCCAGAATAGTATTTCATGATAGGAATGTCCAGACTGCATTATAATTATAAAGTCAAATACTTTTCTTTTGTATGAGACTTCTGAGGAGCAAAGACGTTAAGTTCCAAGCGTTTTGTTCTCATCAAGTAATTGTTATATCATGGTGTAATTTGGCTGCCTAAAGGAATGTGATAGATTACTAGGTAAAAAAGACCAGCAATGATTTCATCACTTCCCCATTCCAAAATTATTTTTGAGCACTTGCATCCCAGGAACTGTTTCAGTTGCTGGAAATAAACAGAGAACAAAACAGGCAAAAATCCCTGTAAGTCCTCAAAGGACTTACATTCTAGTAGGGAGATGTATTCAATAAATACATACATATGTAATAAATATAATGTCAGGTTTGGTCATTGGAATGAAGAAAAATAAAGCAGCACAAGGTAGTAAGGGATGAAGTTTAAGCAGATAATAATGTGAAAGAGAGTGTTCCAGGAATGGGGAGTGTCATGCGAGTCTGTGTGAAGAGACCACCAAATAGGCTTTCTGTGAGCAATAAAGTTTTTTAATCCCTGGGTGCAGGCGGGCTGAGTCCGAAAAGAGAGTCAGCAAAGGGAGATAAGGGTGGGGCGGTTTTACAGGATTTGGGTAGGTAAAGGAAAATTACAGTCAAAGGGGGGTTGTTCTCTGGTGGGCAGGAGTAGGGGTCACAAGGTGCTCAGTGGAGGAGGTTTTTGAGCCAGGATGAGCCAGGAAAAGGACTTTCACAAGGTAATGTCATCAGTTAAGGCAAGGACCGGCCATTTTCACTTCTTTTGTGGTGGAATGTCATCGGTTAAGGCAGGGCAGGGCATTTTCACTTCTTCTGTGATTCTTCAGTTACTTCAGGCCATCTGGGCGCATACATGCAAGTCACAGGGGATGAGATGGCTTGGCTTGGGCTCAGAGGCCTGACAGGGAGCAAGTGCAATGGCGCTGGTACCAAAATGAGCATGGCCCTAATCACCACTTAATAAGTAACAGCGGGAAGGGGCATGGCCGGGCTATGGGCGGGGGGTGGGGGGGGCAGATGGGCCATGATAAGGACTTGGGATTTTTTTGGAGGTACATGTGTGATGAAAAGCCAATAGAGGACTAACAGCAGGGGCTCAACATGATCTAACTTATATTTTGAAAGGATCTCTCTGCTACTGTATGGAAAATACACTTCAGGTGAGGTAAAGTGGAAGCAAGTCAACAAGTGGGGGCTTGGCTGGGTGTGGTGGCTCATGCCTGTAATCTCAGCACTTTGGGAGGCTGAGGGGGGTGGATCACCTGAGGTGAGGAGTTCGAGACCAGCCTGGCCAACATGGCAAAAACCTTTATCTACTAAAAATACAAAAATTAGCTGGGTTTGGTTGCAGATGCCTGTAATCCCAGTTACTTGGGAGACTGAGGCAGGAGAATCGCTTGAACCTGGGAGGTGGTGGTTACAGCGAGCGGAGATCCTACCACTTGCACTCCATCCTGGGTGACAGAGCGAGACTCTGTCCCAAAAATAAGTAAATAATAAATAAACATTTGTGGGCTGTTGGAGTTATCTGATCATCTGCACCAGAGCACTGGCTGTGGAGGTGTTGAAAAGTGGTTGTGGAACTATACTCAATAAAATTTGGATTTACATTAACAATAGTGACAATTTGATTTTCATTCCTGCTATGTTGTGGACATTATAGGAAGAAATGGACTCAGGTAAGTAGAGGAATTTAGTTTAAAAGCAGGAAAAACGGTGGCGAGAACAAATTCTGCATTGGGTAGATGGAGATAATGTTGGAACAACTTTCTCTGAGATATTCTAGAAAAACGAAGTATTGAGGATTTAAAGGAAGAAAATATTCCAAGTGAAAGTAACTGTATATTCTTCAGTGCTAAAAAAAATCCCAGTGGCATGTTGCTTTTTAACAACATTCTTTTTTTTCTTTTTGTAATAGACTATTTTTTAGAGCAGTTTTAGGTCACAGCCAAATGAGAGGAAGGTACAGAGATTTCCTATGTATCCGTTGTACCCACACCTGCATAGCATTTCCTGCTTCCAGTGTCTCCCAACAAAGTGGTACATTTCTTACCATTGAGGAACCTACACTGACACATCATTATCACCCGAAGACCATAGTTTACATTAGGGTTCACGTTTGGTGTTATAATGATATGTTTTCTTAGCAAAATTTCTGCTCACTTGGGCTCCTTCCTTTCATCTTCTTTTTAACTAATTACTTAGACATGAGATTAGATATCTTAAAGTACACCATCAGAACTTTGTTGAGGGTATGAAGGAAGAATAGGTTCACATACATGTCTAAAAAAGTTGAGAAGACAGAAAAAAATCCAATTGATTTATCAAAGAACTACATAAGCTTCTGAAATAGAAAAAAAGTCTAGAAAAAGCTGAAGCTTCAAGGACAAATACCTGTAGAAAGGTTTATAGAAGTAAGGTCAGAATTACTAAAGCAGGAAATGAGATGCAACTTCCAAAGGCGAAATAGAGTATTTCTTTTTTTTTTCCTACTCTATCAGGAGCAAGAAAAGACTAGAATGGAGTGTTGTCCTTTAATTAGATAGGAAAGAAAGAGACTCACTGATGACATCAAAAGGCCACAGGGCATTCAATGTCTTTTTAAAAAACCTTTCTGCATGATCAAGTGAATGGGCTCTGGAAATGGGTAATGCATACTTTAGGAAAATGAAAAGGGAAAACGAAGACTTGGAGGGAGATAATTTAAATAAGTGAGATCTGTATCTAAATGTGCAGGCCCTGATGATTTGCATTTGAGGGTACAAAAAGAATTGGCTGAAGTATTGTGGACCATAAATTGAATATGAGTCAGCAGTTAGTAATGCTATTATTTAAAAAAGGGAACATGATTGAGAGATGGATTAACAGGAGTATGACATGAAAAGGGCAAGGATATGTTCTTGAATACTTGGCATTGATCAACCATTATTTAGAATATAATTACCAATTTTGGTCCCTGTATATTAAAAGAGAACCACAAAATGATGAATGAAACAAAACGTAAGTGAGGAATTCCAATGGCTGGGATAAAAAGTTAAATTCTCCATTTTTATGTTATCTTGGTTAAGAGTACCAACTTCCAGATTGTACTGACTCAGAAGCCTAGGATTTGCCTTTTAAGTGATCTCCAAGTAGCCATATCCTCAGGTTAACGGAAGTGGGCTTGCTCTTTTTAGAAAAGAGGCAGCTAGTGTATAGGAAAGATTATTGTGAAAACCATTCTGGCTAATTGTTCTTTATATAGGAGGGAGTTGGTATATATTGGAATTATGAGAGTTAGACCAAAAACAACAACAAAAAATATCCCCAAACCCTAAGCTAAGAGTGATTAAATACCAGAACTGAGTGCTAGTTTTCTCTCAAATCCTTAGCATAATAAGTCAGGGTCCCTATGAATGCACTATTTACCTGTGTTGTCATAGAACTTCTGTATCTTAACTCAGTAAAGGGCAGTGTTTCCATAGAGTTGTGATAAACCGGTGCCCATTTCAATGGGAATTCTGGTGCGATGTCAGAATTGCTCAATTGGCAAAATTTGTTTTCTGTTCTTCCCAATTAGCCTTCAAATTGTCTCCTTTTCCCGCAGACCCACCCCAGAACATCTCTTTCCCGGATGCACAGGGCACTTAGGTGGCCTCTTCCTGGCAGTTCAGGGCCCTCCTGTTGGCTCTCTTTGTTGGTCCCCTGCCCCGGGCTGCTTTCTTTGTGATGTCCCTCTATGCTTGGGCATTCCCTTCCTCACAGGCCTCTCAGAACTTACGTTTCCTCTCACCCATTGCCTAGGGTCCTTTACTTGGCATTCCAAAATGACAGCTTATGAATTCTGTAAACTTATTCTAAAGGGGTTAATGGTGGTTTTCCAGTGTGTCCTAGTTGCTGAGTGGCACTGTGGGACTAGCGATATAGGGGAGAACATTTTAGGTGGTGGCATATGAACGTGACATTACATAACACTGAATCACGTAGAGGGAAAATTATTTCCTTTTCAATTTCTTCTCAAGTCTTTCTGATTCAGTCAAGGATAAAGTTTCATTTTGGTGCTAGTGTGTTTTTAACCCTCGAAAATTGCTCATCTCTCTTTTAAATCAAGCAAGTGTAGGCTTCAGGCTCAAAACCTTGGGGGCTAGAATAATTTCTTAGACTGCTTTTTGTATTGAAGTATAATATACACACTAGAAGGGGGCATAAATAAAAATGTACACTTTGATTAATTATATTAGCTAGAATTTAAATTTATTTCTTTATTCTCATTGCATTTATTTACACAGTTTCCTTTTATTTATGCCAGTGATACTGGTTTCTAGGACGGTGATTTAAAAAAAGTTTTATAAAGAAATTTATTAAGTAAAAGAAAGAGTTGATTTAAGGAGAAAATGTTACTGTATTTCACTGTTTTTAAAGGTTCACATTGTGCTCCACTATTATTTTAACCTTTCTGGAATCATGATACGGCATGCAACTGCTATTATCTTACAATGTCAATGAACTAGGTCAGGCAAGGTGCTTAGAGTGGCGTAGAATCTTTAGTTGATACTTGTGGTTAAATCAAGAAAGGCCAACATCAGAGCGTTTTGGATTCAATGAAACATGATAAAAATACTACAGGCAGTGTTGCAGAACTTTGCTCCTTAGTTCAGTTGAAACCGGGTTCTTGTCACAGGACCACGAAGGATTAGGAACACAGACTCATGGAAGGGTGAGGGGAACAGAATTTATTGGGCAAAAAAAAGGAAAAGAAGAAGAAGAAGAAAAAACTCCCAGTAAAGTGAGAGGGAGTCCTGCTAAGAGGCCCCCCCACCTCACAGACTGATTCCAGGCCACACACGTGAGCTAAAGAGGCCAGGCTCCCACCGCCGCACACAGTGTGAACTTCCTGTGGCTCCACCCTGTTCTCCCAGTACGCAGGCTGTCGGAGATTCTCCGGGGACCCTCCCCCTTATCTGCCTCCTGCATCTATCAGTAGTACTCCCATATGGAGAAAAATGGGGATGCGGTGTGCAGATACCTGAAGTTTGGGAAATAGTAGCTTAGTGACCTACCCTTCCCATCTGATGCCTTTGCATTTTAATAGGGGGTCTCTAGACATACAATGATGTGGCCCCAAAGAGCCTTGTGGCACAGTTGTGGTGGGTATTGGGAAATCCTGGGGACGTGTATGCAAGTGAGCTTTATTTTGGATCCCCTCAATGTTCCTTGTGATATATGAATTAAAAAGAAATTATTTAGCCAGATAGTCAGGGTAAGGAAGTCCTCGGTAACGTTTCCCTTTTAATAAAAAGCAGCCCCCCAAATTATTTCTTTTCTAACAAAAAGCAACTTGTAAAATTGGGCTGCAAACGTAGATAAGCAAGCTGGAAGCTTGCCCGGGTGAATGCCAGCAGCTGATGGGAAAAGGCTACCTGAGGGCTAGGCATGTTCAAGACCGAGGCTCCATCTTCCCTTTTATCAGTCCCGTGTACCCTAAGGAGCTGAAAACGTGGCGAGGCCATGTAAAAAATCCATTGCATAATAAAAGATTAGGGTGGGGTGGCCAGCTTCTTCCAGTGCTATGTAAATGTCGCACCTGGTCCAACCTTTCGTTGGGCCCTATGTAAATCAGACACCGCCTTCTCAAGCCAGTCTATAAATCCCTGTGCTCTTTACTGCGGGACCAGAAGACCCACTCAGGTGCCTGTCTCTGCAGGTGAGTGAGCTATTCTCTTTTCTCTTTCTTTTGCCCATTAAATCTCCACTTTTAACCTCACTCCACATGTGTCTGTGTCCTTAATTTCCTTGGCATGAGGTAATGAACCTTGGATATTACCCCAGACGAAAGACGCTGCCTCACTTAAGTATGAACCCTCTGTGTCTTCCCCTAAGGCCTGCCTGGCCATTTGTGACATATATGTGATCCTTGCTGGGAAACTTCTGGGCGTCACATATCAGGCTGCAGGCTTACAAATTATAAGGAAATCAGCTTTCAGCTCTAGAGCATTGTTACACTGGAATATAGACCAATATCCTTGAACATCAGATATCTGTCCTTAGACTTTCTCCAGCACCTTGATGACCCAACGTGATGTCTTCTGCCTAGGAGCCTCCAAACACATATTTTTTAAAGAAATGAAGGAAGGAAGCCTACTCTTGGCCTTCCACTGGAAGACCCCAGCTTTGGCTGTACTGTGTGGCCTGAGCAGCTAGGGGCCAGCAGAAGCCCACAGTTGGCTCCCCTAGGATCCTCTGCTGTGCTGGAAGCAATTGCTGTGCATTTGTATGGCAGAGCATTTGCATACTCTAACGAGATGGGCTATAATTGGCCTTCATTGATTTTGTTTTCATTGAGCTAAAATAGAGTCAGAGCTTCTTAGGCTAGAAGAACTGATTGATTTGTGGTAGAATTCAGGACTATTCAGTTGAAGAAATAATTAATTATGTTCTTATTTAGTAATCATCAGGGTTCAGCCTGTTTCTTAGCAGGAGAGTGTGCTCAGTAGAATTGGACTTTGCCAAGGCAAAGATGCTTTAAAATAAGTACTTTAGCCAGGCAAATGGATACCATACAAAATACTTATTATTATTATTATTCTTATTATTAAAGAAACTATGCAGATTAAAGACAACCAATCTCTATGTATATGTAGAGAACAAGAGACATGCATTTTATCTTTCTTTTCTTCATCTTCCTCCTCACATGAGCATACTGCCCATCTGTTAGTCTCTCTCCCTATGCTTTTACCCATTCGTGCATCTAGCCATGTGTTCTTGAAACCATCCACCCATCTTCCAACATTTTGTAAGTTCCCTGTGAGTTAATTCAGTCTGGGTGAATGATAGCTTCCATCTTTGTCTTCTATTTATCAGATCTGGGAGTTGCTTCAGATTGGCCGCAA
The DNA here is from genome assembly GCF_037993035.2 of Macaca fascicularis. Lineage (NCBI taxonomy): Eukaryota > Metazoa > Chordata > Mammalia > Primates > Cercopithecidae > Macaca > Macaca fascicularis. Next base: position 50,157,200 of record NC_088379.1, on the reverse strand, counting down.
TCCTGGAGAAATAGACAAGGAAATTTCAGCCTGGAGTGATCACCCTGGAGCTTGGAACACTTAAGCAAGTATGGATATTCAATAGGCCATCCTGTGCAGATAGGGAAACTTGGAATTTTTAACTGATTGTGATTCAGGTGTTTCTAAATGGTTTAGTCTCACGTCAATCTCTCCCTCTTAAATTTTTTTGAGAGTATTGTTTGTAGTTTTTGGACATAATTTGTCCCTATTAGAATAGTTATATTCTTTAAATTGAGGCCTTATATCTTTTGAGGAACAGAGTATAGATACAAATAAATAATATATAATAAATGTATATAGTTATACATATAAACAATATATATAAATATAGTTTATATCTGTATCAGACTCTCCTTTCATTCGGTAGACATTTATTGAGTGGCTCGATGTGTAAAGCATTATGGTAAGTGTTGTAAGGGATACAAAGATGAATAATACACTACTGCTGCTCTAAGGCATCTTACAAGTCAGCATAGAAATATTTGTCAAAAATTCATTTGTAAGCCATTATTTGGAGGTTTGTAGTCAATATTACATATAGCCCATAGCCTAGCTCATGAAAATCTGTCGAAGTATTAGGTTGAACTGTATGAAATTGCCAATGTTTGACCATTTTATTCTACAAAATGGCAACTTAATATATTTCAACCTAGTATATGTAAAGCAATGTACTTTACTGAAGTTAAAACCAAGAGTAACTAGTGACCATAAATTATGATGATTATTTGGGGAAAATGTGTCCAGAAATCTATTTCTTTTTATTGAAGAAATAGAAATGAAACAATGAACCCCTTTCTGGATGGATGTTCCCATTTTGGGGGATAGTTGAAAAAGGAGTTTGCCTAACTGCTTGCCTGGGATAAGAATCCCCATAAAGAGGATAAAGTAGAGGGAATGCAAAAGAGGACAGAGAAGAGGAGGTAAAAGTGGTTCAGGGAGGGCTGGGATCTCCTGCTGGTGTAACTGGCGATGCGCTGTGATTGGACTGTCACTGCTGCCATCTCTTGTACCAGAACCGCGTTGTGATAGCTATGATTCTCACTGGCAGAATGGATGCCCATCCACTGTTTCTTAAGTCCCGCAAAGCTAAGTGACAGGGTCTTCTGCTAATGCAGCCATGAAATAATCAAATCCAATAAAATCCACGATGGTGCAGCCCACAACAGTGCAAGTGTGGATATAAAGTGACTGGCAGCTATCACCCAGTCTGCTCTGTTTACGAATGGAAGTGGACTGAAGTTCCCATTTTCTCTTGGAGAAGGTGGGGCTATGTGGGAGGGGATAAGGCCAGGCAGGGCAAGCTAGGTAAGCCTACCTTGAGACGTTGGGATGCAGAGGGAGAGTCTCTGCATCATTGGTATTCTCCCCATCCCAGACTCTCTGGATGGAGCTGACAAAGATGAGCATTTCTGGAATACTGCCACTGTCTGGGGAGTATCGTTGGGGTTAAAGCTGGAGAAACAATCGCCACTGTTGACCACAAGTTGAGCACGGACAGAACAAACTTTAGGTGTGTAGCTAGAACCTCAGAGCTTTCCAGCTGGCTGGCTTGGTGGGCTTGCTCCAGTCACTACCTTAATCTCATGAAAACAGCAGCCTGCATTTTGGTGATGAAAAATTTTGGACCAAGTTATCACATCAGGAGGCATTTTGCTGAATCTCCATAATGGGTTTATCCTCAGGAAGGGTTGAAATGGCAGAAGAAAGCAGTAACGTGGCCTCCGCTCACTTCCACCTTCCAGATATTGCACCAGTTTACTGAATGGGTCAAACCAAAACCACATCTAGAACTCCAGGTGTTTGTCAAAACTGTGCTTTTTAGCTTTTCAGGCTTTGCAGTAAAGGAAGACACACAAAGAGGAGGGTGGAATGGATGTTGAATGCCTACTCATAGTATGTACCAGAGTGATTTCAATTTTATAAGGATTTTTAATCCTAGCAACCTCTTCCCTACTTAGGACCATGACTCTTATCAGTTCTTTTGCAACTCATTTCTGGTAAGAAAAGGTGGCAGAGCTGGGAGCTGACAATGAGTTTTCAGATATATGCAAAAAACTGAAGATTCGTTTATAACTCAGAGGAAAACTTAGACTCAGTCTTCTAAGCACTTTTTCTTCCAAGCAGGACTAGATGGTGGTTCTGGGGAGTGGGGTGGGAAGGGAGCAGGACAGGGCTGCCACCTGGGACTCCAGGGTTGGTCAGAGGTAGGAAGGGAGAAGTCTGAGGATTTAGATTTTCCCTTTCTCTCTTTTTCCCGTTGCCACATCAGTCTGTAGTTGGCTGCGAGATGATGACTGAAGAGAAGAACTCACACTGGGGATGGGCCTGAGTTTTATTTCCTATTTGTTATGTAGCACTGAAAAAGTTTGAAAATGCTTTATTTTATTTTATTTTTTGAAGTTCCAGGGTACATGTGTGGGATGTGCAGGTTTGTTACATAGGTAAACGTGTGCCATGGTGGTTTGCTGCACCGATCAACTCATCACCTAGGTGTTAATCCCAGCATACATTAACTCTTTTATGAGAGTAAAAATGATAAACAGAGTAACTGTAAACAGTGAAGATGAAACTTCAGTCACTGTCTCGGCTGGGCTGGGTTCTCTGTGCTTTCACACATGACTCGTTTTTTCCTGTTCATTGCACAGTTCTTTATCACTTGGTAGACTACAACCTTAGCCATCTTCAGTTTTTAACTGAGACTTTTCTTTTGGTAACTGATTTATTTGAGGAGAATGGAATACAAAGTTTCTTCATTTTCTACTAACAGTTTTTCACTATGCATCCTCACATCCGCTTCCCACTAGCTTCTTTGGGTGATGGTGTAGAACCTAGGACATAATCATAAGCCAATTGGTGGTTCCTGAGTCCTTTCTTCAATTTGGAATCACATAGATTTGGAATCTTAACTGATTTACAGGCCAAAGTTATTCTTTAGGCTCTTCAGAGGAAATATAGCCTGTTTACAGAATGGATGAATTTATAAATTTGGGGCTTGCAGAGGATACATAGGTGTAGCCTCTGTTCTGTGTGAAGGGTCACATCTTCCAGGAAGCTTTTCCCATCCTCCTCCCCCGGATAGGTTGATCCTCCTTCTTTTGTACCCTCTTCCCCACTGAGCTCTGTACATTTTGCTCTTGGGTATCTGTAACACATTATCTTCTTATTGTCTTAACAGCTCTGCCTTCTTTCCACTACCCTGCAAGCCCCTTAAGAACTGGGGCCTTGTTTTATTCATCTTTGTTGGATATAGAGTGTCTAACAAAATCCTTGCATATAGTAGATGCTTAGGGAATAATTTTTGAGTGATTGAATAAATGGTAGCCCTGTTAGGGAGATATTAAAAATAATGAATTTATTGTTTTTATACAAATGAAGGCCGGGTGTGGTGGCTCATGCTTGTAATCCCAGCACTTTGGGAGGCCGAGACAGGTGGATCATTTGAGGCCAAGAGTTTGAGACCAGCCTGGCCAACGTAGCGAAACCCTGTCTCTACTATAAAAATACAAAAATTATCCAGGTATGGTGGCACATGCCTGTAATCCCAGCTACTCGGGAGGCTGAAGCAGGAGAATAGTTTTAACCTAGGAGGTGGAGGTTGCAATGAGCGGAGATTGCACCGCTGCACTCTAGCCTGGGTGACAAAGTGAGAGACTCTGTCTCAAAAGAGAGAGAGAGAGAGAGAGAGAGAAAAGATACATGCTTATCATAAAATTCCATAAAAACAAAAAAACCCCCACAAAATAAAAGGGGTAGATAATCACAAATTCCACTGTCCAGAAATAACCATTGTCAAAACTGGTTATGTTCACATTTCCAGATTTCAAAACAAAAGTGATGCTGACTTATATAGTGACGATATCTAGACTAGACTAGTGGGAGTAAATAAAACTATAAACTTATTACAGACTCAAAAATACTTTGAATACTTTTGAATACTTAGGCATACTACTATATAAACTCCCAAATTTTTGTAACAGGATCTCTTGCTGAGAAAATCAGCGTGTGGACTGAAAATAAAGATAATATACTTTTCTTAGATTTTGGAATTACTAATATGTTTATAGTTATTTTGTACTGATGACTATGTTGGAACTCATTTAAATACTACATTTCTTAATATTGAAGAATTAAGAAGTTTTAAAAAATTAGTCTACCCTTTAAAAAACCCCAGCCATTTTTCATATAAGGAACAATATTAGTAGAGAGTTATAAAGGAAGGTAATTTTTTATGTATCATTCATTCATTCAACTCAACCTAGACTGAGTGTGATGGTTAATACTGAGTGTCGACTTGATTGGATTGAAGGATGCAATATTGATCCTGGTTATGTCTCTAATAGTGTTGCCAAAGGAGATTAACATTTGAGTCAGTGGCAGACCCACCCTTAATCGGATGGGCACCATCTAATCAGACACCAACGAATATAAAGCAGGCAGAAAAACGAGAAGGGATGAGATGGGCCTAGCTTCCCAGCCACATCTTTCTCCAGTGCTGGATGCTTCCTACCCTCTATCAGACTCCAAGTTCTTCAGTTTTGGGACTCGCACTGGCTGTCCTTGCTCCTCAGCCTGCAGAGAGCCTATTGTGGGACCTTGTGATCCTGTAAGTTAATACTTAATAAACTCCCCTTTGTATGTGTATTATATTAGTTCTGTCCCTCTAAGAGAGCCCTGACTAATACACTGAGTATCTTCTATATTCCAGGCATTGTTGTAGGGGATACACTTGCAAATAAATTTTGACTCTTGAATATATTATTTTCCTTTATTCTAAAATCCACAGGAAGTCTACATTACTTTACTTTGGAATATTTTATTGAGAAGGGAGATTATAAAGCTGCCTTAACCCTGAGGTGACCAGATATCCTGGAGTGATAGGATCACAACCAGGTAACATCATTTTGCCTCAAGAGGTTGACTTTCACTCATGTTTGTGGCTGTGCACTAGACCACACACCTCTCAAGCACTATACTTTTGGCTGATTTTGGCCTAAGGTTTTATCAGAGGTTCTGATTACATTCTAATTTAGTGATTTTTCTACCATTTTAGTAAATATTTCTTAGAAGCTTAGAACCCCGTCTACCCTCTAAGATGCAGTGTGGCATAGTGCCAGAAAAAGAACCTAGTGAGGAATCAGATCTGGCTTTTCAAGAGTAGATCTAACAAACATTTCTTGGGATCTGTCATGTGCCAGACATGGAATTCAGCACTTTTGCATACACGTCCTTTTAAAATCCTCACAATAACCCTGAAGGTAGATATGATTATAATCATTTTACTGTTGGAGTTAGTTGCAGGTAAGGAGTATGTTTCTCTGGGTTTGAGTCCTAGTTTTATTATTTGTTGCGTAACTGTGTGACTTAAAGAAGTTTCCAAAGTTTCTCTTCTTCAGGTTTCTTAATTAGGCAACAGTATTAGCTTATAGGGTTTGGGGGATGATTAGATGAATTAAGCAAGTTAAATATATAGAGTGGTATCTGACCCACAGGAAACACTAAGCAAATGCAAGCTGTTTTTGTCCGTGATCAAGCTGTTTGCAGGTGATGCTTGCTAGCTCTGCTACCTTGGGCAAATTATTAGCTTTTATTTATTTATGTATGTATGTATGTATGTATGTATGTATGTATGTATGTATTTATTTATAGGCAGAGTCTCGCCCTGTCACCCAGGCTGGAGTGCAATGGTGTGATCTTGGCTCACTGCAACCTCTGCCTCCTGGGTTCAAACGATTCTCCTGCCCTAGCGTCCTGAGTAGCTGGAATTACAAGTGCCCACCACCACACCCAGTTAACTTTTGCATTTTTAGTAGAGACGGGGTTTCACCATGTTGGGCAGGCTGGTCTCAAACTCCTGACCTCATGACCTGCCTGCCTCAGCCTCCCAAAGTGCTGGGATTACAAGTGTGAGCCACCGTGCCCAGTCTATTAGCATTTTTGAATCTAAAGCATCCTATTTTAAAAGCTTTATAGCATTGTTGTAAGACCAAAAAGAGTATACTTAGTGTGAAACTAAACGGTGATGCATTATGTAATTATACAGGATTAGGGTTAAGTTTTTGATTATTTAGCGTATCCTTGTTATTAATCCCAGTATCTAGTTTTTCTTAAAAATTCTATCCAAATATTCTAGGAAAGGAGACAAGCGCTCAAGGACTCACTCATTTTTTCCTATCTTGAATCGTCCAAGCTCCTTTTTGCTAAGGTCTCAAAAAACGCAATTTCATTTTTATCTTTTGATTTCTAATACATGTTATAAATTTTGACCAGGGAATAGGAAAGCCTTTATGAGTGGATAAGATATGTAATAACTATTTTTTAAATAATAACTTTAGTTCAGTAGTTCTTCGGGATGTATTATAATAACTACCTACATCTGATAATTAGCACACTTTTCAAAAAGCTTTCATTTCCTTTACAACAACCTTCTAAGGCATGTGGGCATGGGTTGTCATGCCCACTTTACAGATAAGAGAGCTGCGACTCCTGAACTATAAGTAACTGCCTAAGATTTCATCTAGGAAAGTAATGTTAGAATTGTTCTCCTATCTCATAATCCATTATACTATATATATCATTGTTCAGCAAAAGACAGTCAATTTCTGGGCTGTGTTTTGATTGTTGTGCAAAAGTAATGTTTAACTTAATTCTCACTACAACCCTACATGGTAGATAGTGCCTCCATTTTATAGATGTGAAACTGAGCCCAAAACTTGCATCATTGCAATGCAGTTCCGATGCTAACTGCCCTGAGTTAGTGCAGATTTCACAGGTTAAGGGCACAGTACCTGATAAGACTGCCTTCACTTTAGATGGCAGCTGCAAATTTTGGGGTCCTTTGGCCATTTGTGCTTTTGATCAATTCAGGGGCTCCAAATTCAGGGGTTCCCATGACCGTTTCAGGTGTAATAATTCACTAGAACAACTCATAGAACTCAGAATAGCATTGTACTTATAGTTTTATTATGAAGGATACACACAGGGCTAGGTCTAGAAGGGTCCTGGACAAACAGCTTCCATATGGAATCAGGACAGATCACTCTCCCAGCACATTGATGTGTTTACCAACCAGAAAGCTTCAGTTTCCAGAGTTTTTATTGGAGTTTCATTGATTGAATTATTGGCCCTGTGGTTGGACTCAGTCTCTAATCCCCAGAGATTGGGCTGATAGCACCTGGCTCAAAGCCCCAACCTCTACTCACATGGTTAGTCTTTCTGGCATGATCAGCCCCTTTCCTGAGTGATCTTCTTAGCATAAACTCAGGGGTGGTCCAAGGACACAACATGAATACCACAGACTCTCCTACTACTTGGGAAACCCTAAGAAGCTCTCTTCCAGGAATCTGGGACAAAGACAAATTCTTTATTATGTAGCAATACTTTAAATAGGACAAGAATCAGCAAATATTTGTTAAATGAAGTCTGGAGGAATGAATGAGAAAATGAAATGTATTTGATGGGTTTTCTGAGGGATTTGAACCAGGCCTTGTATGATCTTTTCTAGGGTAATGCTCTTTGGAGCTTCTGAAAGTTTCATCCTACGAAGCGTCCTGAATCTGCCAGTCTAAATCCACATGCTGACAGGGGTCATGCATCTTGGATTCAGGATCTTGGCCCTTGAGCCGGGTGTGGTAGAGATGGTGGTGATGATGTTTCTTCAGAGTGCATTATACTTTTCATGTGCCACACTATTACCGCAGGATATTCATTTATTTAACAAATATGTAATGAATGCCTGCAATACTCTAGGCACTGCTCCAGGTGCTGGGGATAGAGTGGTGAACAAAATAGACAAAACCCCCTGCCTTTTAGAAGCTTTTATTCTAGTGAGGAGAGATGGACAATAAACAAACACCTAATGATATGCTAGTCAGGTGGTGACGAATGCTTTGGAGAAAAATAAATTGAATGCCCAGAGACTGTCGCTGCTCCTCCGCAGGCTGGGCAGGTGAGCCCTGGACAAACATCCAACTCTGGGGCAAAGTTTATAATTTGTTGTTGCTGCTGCATGCCCTCGAGGTTAGAAAAAAATCTGTCCCTGAATGTTTTAGTGAGTCTGCCTGGCCTTTTGATTCTGCAGTGATTAAATGCCAGGCTACTGGGAATTAGTTTTATTCTAATTCAAGGTTAAATGTAGAAAAGACCTCCCTCTTCTCCATCTGTCAAAATTCAGCTATGGATCTTTCAAGGGTGTCAGCCCCTCTTTGAAGCCTCCTCTGACCTACCCCTACCCCAATTGCATTTAATTCCTCCTTTCCCCGCTTTTACAGCATTTAACTTACGGCTCTGTTGTATCACATTTCATTCTGTTTTACGTGAAATTACATGCTTCTGTGATCTGTTTTTCCAACACAATTTGTAATTTTCTTGGAGGCAAGGAGGTTCTTTTTCACTCTGTTCTCACTGTATTCATCTCCTCCCCCTATCCCAAGGAACTTTAAAATGCCTGGAACACAGTAGCTGTTCAATTAACTATTGACTGAAAGAAAGACATCTTAAAGCATTCTTACCAGTGCTGATATCTGACTTGCAATGTGTAAGTTTCTTATCTTATTTCCACTACTTTCTTAGATGAATGGAGTTTTCACTAGTTTCCTTAGGACAGTAGTTGTGACTATTTCTTAGGAAAGCATATCAAATTTCAGACTTCTGAATGAAGTGACAACAGTCACTGGGAACAACAACAATACATATATCCTTATTGTTTCTTTTCTGATTGCAAAGAAATACATAATCACTGTAGAAAGTTTAGAAAGTATAAATAAGCATAAAGCAAATAAAAATCATTCAAGTATTCATTTAAAAGATATCTACTGAGCTGTTACTATTTACTCTCTAGGCACATGCAACACACTGGAAATATAACAGTAAATAAAATAGGCCAAGCCTTGCTTTCAGAAGTAGTGATAAATTAAACATATAATTATAACTTACACAGTTAATGAATTACAATTTTCATAATTCTTCCACATGAAGATAGTTCATGCTAAGATTTTGTTGTATATTTATCCAGTCTATTCATTAAAGCAGTATATTCATAACATTAAAAAAAATGAGATGAAGTGGGGCACACCTGTAATCCCAGCTACTCAAGAACTGGAGGCAGGAGAATCACTTGAGCCTGGGAGGTGGAGGTTGTGGTGAGCCGAAATCACGCCACTGCTCTAGTCTGGGCGAGAGAGTGAGACGGTCTCAAAAAAAACAAAACAAAACGCGATGATATTGCAAGACTGTTTTCTAACCTGCCTCTTTAACCTAATGCATTATGAATATCTTGCTCTATTGTCCAGGCTGGAGTGCAGTGGCATAATCTTAGCTCACTGCAACCTCTGCCTGCTGGGTTCAAGTGCTACTCCTGCGTCAGCCTCCTGAGTAGTTGGGATTACAGGTGCCCACCACCACGCCCAGTTAATTTTTGTATTTTTAGTAGAGACAGGGTTTCACCATGTTGGCCAGGCTGGTCTCGAACTCCTGACCTCAGGTGATCTGCCCGCCTTGCCTCCCAAAGTGCTGGGATTACAGGCATGAGCCACTGCGCCCGGCCTACAATATTGTTTAAAATAGCGAATAACATTTTGTTTAGTGATGTTCCAAACTTTCTAACTGTGATACATTAATCATTTACTTAGAACAAATGACTGGAATTGGAATTTTTCTATCAAAGGGTCTGCAAAAATGTAAAGATTTTGATGGATATGGCTAAAATGCCCCTCTGCTCTGCCTGATCACTGCCAGTTTACATTTCTGCTGTCAGTGTATGAGAGGACTGGTATCAGCAATTTTTTTCATTTAAAAATGAATTAACCTTGTTGTGCATTTTTGTTTGTGAGTGTGTGATCATTTGTTACGCATTGATCTCTAATGAGATCTGCTCCAGAGTAGATAAGGAATGAAATTGTGTATCAGTGTTAGGCCAGAGAAGTATTTTGCTAAGGTGGATGTCAGGACTTTTGGGTGGTTTCAGCCCTTACACCACAAAGCAAGGGAATGATGAATCCAGGTCCTATTCTTTATGTCTATGTTAATAGGTTCTTCAGTTTGGCCATCGTCTTTCCATCACATGAAGAAAGGGCATTTAAGAAAAATCTCAGGCTGAGAACACAGAAACAAAGAAAGAGCTAGGGCAAACGGTACCAGTGTCACTAAGGAGATTGCAAAGGAGAAGCACACCAGGTACGCATGAGAAAGGCTGTAAGGAGAAGTGTCAGTGTGAGGATGGTGTCAGTGTGACACTTGACTTATAAAGTGCTAGAAGATCACTACTTTATATTAATATTATGGTCTAGGCACTAAAGATACTCTATTTTTCTTTCTAAAACCTGCCAATTTTTTTTTTTTCATACAAAATGAAAGTGGTATCAGACAGGGCACAGGCTTGTGAGGGTTCTGTGCGGTGGAGGGGAAGGCGAGATCAGCTGGGAAGCAGCGCTAGAATGCCGGTCAGTCGCCTTGTGTTCTTTTTTGATTTTACTACCGCCTACCTCTGTGACCTTGGGCAAGTTCCTCAGCCTCTGAGAACTTCAGTCTCCTTGTTGTTAAAGTGAGGGGTTTGAACAAGAGGGGTCTTATGTTTCTTCTGTTTTTAAGTATTCCCTGATCCTCTGTCCCCTAAACCAAAGCTCACACAGGTTCAGATTAAGGAACCTCTTATTCCCTCTCCTCCAATATGGGGAATGACATGTGATGGCAGCAGTTTTTAAGGCTGTCATCTCTCCTATGATCTTCTCTTTTGAGTTTTATCAGAAAGAGAAGATTTTGGGATTTGTAGCATAATTTACTGCTCATAAATGACAATTTCTTCTTTATATTTCTGTCTTAAACTTTGTAGTTAACATCTACGTCTGACTGCATATTCATAATAATAATGCAAGACCGATCCTTTCTTATCCTTCATTACTTTTTTCTCCATTCTTCTACTTTCTTAACTTCCTATCTTACCTCATAAAATGCTGAACACTCTGCAATTTACTGAAACAGTTGTTCTATAGCAGACCAGTATGCTCCAATGACTCTCAGTATTGTATATCTTCATCAACCCCAGAAAGAAGGCTGTGTTTGTGTTTGTGTGTGTGTGCACGCACCTCCACGCAGAGTTGAGAAACATGAATTAGGAGGAGGAATGATTAGGTGGTTGGGCTTCAAAGAGAACATTTGTAGATTCTATCTGGAACACATTTTATTAAAATTGCAACAAACTTTATAAAATCAGATGTATGGTTCATTAAGAGAACATTACCTTACAATCATGATTAATTAGATTAAACTTATGAAAGTGTGTTATTTGTTCAAATCAAAAGGGTGGGGGAAGATGATGGATGATGAAAGAGTGTGATAAATGAAGAAAGCAGCTGAACTAAATTGAATGTGTATTCATCCGTTTTCACTTCATAACTAATGATAAATTGAGCATGTCACATTTAACAATACATATCTGGGCTTAAGCACACTGTTTCAGCTCCTGTTCACTAATGCCTTGTGATAGGTAGTTGAGACCAAAGAATTGAAATTTTAGTTCCTGGACTTTTGTCTGCCTGGTTCTTACCTTGGAAAATACAAAGGATACTTATTGACTGAATAAAGAAATTTATGAAATTGTTAAATCTTAAAAGTTGTACTTCCTCGGGTCATGCTTATGGTATTTAAAAGTAGGAGACTTATCTTACTTTCCAAGAAAAAGGATTTTTTTCCCTCCTTTGCAGGACTAATCCGGTGGTAGAGGTAGAAAGTACTCAGAATTGTGGAAATATTTTTCCTCTTTTTCTTTCTCAAATGTACCCATGTTTACCTTGGCAATTGATTGGAAGAAACACTCCAAAAGGCTCATTAGAGAGTCTGGGAAATTTGAAAGTGAGGGGTAAACATCAAACAGTTTACATCAGTTTCCTGAAATCTCAAGTTTTCCAATATTTCAAATCACATTGTAGTCTCTCAAGGACCATCTGAGATTTATGAAGCTGGTCTTAGGGTCAGGGAGAAAGTTTGTGGAAAATGTTTCCAATCACACTGAATTAGACAAATTTGCCACATAAAGTCTGGAATGGTTTATGAAAAGAATCAATTTTTTTTGCTAGAAAAGTTCAAGAGAGTTACGATATAGGATCTGACACACAGGGAATCTTTCTCTGTTCTTTAGGTCTCACTGAGTTTGAATTAAAACAATGTGAAGTGAGTGGGTGTTTCTGAAAAGATTACACAACTTTTTGTTTTTCTGTTTCTGAGTTTTCTAAAAGGATTTCAGTAAGATTCTTTTGAGTTGTGGTGACTGTTTCTAATCAGTTTCGATTTTTTTATCTAAATCTCATCTACAAGCTCTACCTCAAAACTTGTTTAAGCATTTCCAGCTTGCGATTTTCAGTAATGATGAAGCTTTTAAGAGACCGACTCTCTTTCAGATACTTTTCAGACTCCCACACTTGGGCTATGTAGTAGAAGATATTTTTGGACAAGAATTACCCTACTTCTCAGAGCAAAGGAGGCATTCTGAAAGACAGGTGAGACAAACTGTGGCCATGTAGGAGTTATGAAGGGATGGATGATGCTGTTGACAGGAGTAGTTATTCAGTGTTAGTTATAATACACCACTAGAAACAAAGTCTGTGGAGGTGGTTTTTAACCATAGTGGGTGGGAGAGGGAGTGGAATTTTCTTCCCTGGGGACATTTGGCAATGTCTAAAGACATTTTTGGCCGGATGTGGTGGATTGTGCCTGTAATCCCAGCAATTTGGGAGGCTGAGGCAGGTGGATCACTTGAGGTCAGGAGTTTGAGATCAGCCCGGTCAACATGGGGAAACACAGTCTCTACTAAAAATACAAAAATTAGCCGGGCATGGTGGCATGTGCCTATGATCCCAGCTACTCAAGAGGCTGAGGCAAGAGAATGGCTTGAACCAGGGAAGCAGAGGATGCAGTGAGCTGAAATCACGCCACTGCACTCCAACCTGGGCTACAAAGCAACACTCTTATCTCAAAAAAAAAAAAAAAAAAGGCCTTTTTGTTTATTATGACTTTTGGAGAGGGGTGTAGTGAGCAGGAATGCTGCTAAACATCCTGCAATGCACAAGACAAGCTCTCATAACAATAAATTACCTGAATCATCTAGTTCAAGATGTCACTAGAGATGAGGTTGAAAAATCTCATTTAGAATGAGGCATGAATTTAAAGAATGGCAAATTAGTCAACTTGGTGAGCAAGTGAAGATGAAATTTAAGGTGAGTGACAAGGCTGACATATATACATAAGCCTAATTATATTCTTATAGTAGCACAACAAACACATTCTTATAGTAGCACAACAAAACACAGTGAATACTATGCCAAATGAATCCTAAACTCAACAACTTGACTATAACAGTAGTAACTTTAATTTAATATAAATTGGGTTGGTCTTGGATCCCAACCAAAATAATTTAATTCCTTAAATACCCAAATTATTTTGCTCTGCTTAAATCTTTTTAATAATGTGTTTTCTTAGAAGTTGGGTTATTAAATTATAGTGAGTTTTTTTTTAGGAGGTGTTATAATCTCTCTTTTTACATAGAGAGGAATTGGAAGGGTACGCTTTGATCTTATGATTAAACTGGGAACAGAACTGAAAGCAGAATTCAGCTTTCTTGACTGTATTGCTTGATTCTCCAACTGAAACTGCCTCCCCTTTCTAGGTCAGGGCATTGCTCTCTCTCCTGGGAGAAGATGGTCTCTAGTAATGGCAAGTTGTGTTTGGAAAAGAACATCCTGAAGGTGAGGGAAGATGGTAAAGCCTTGAGCCATGCTAAACTATTCAAAAGAGGAGCTTAGAGGAAGAAATTGTCACACTTGTCTGAGTTCTGACGTGAAAATACATTTCAGAGCCAAGACAATTCATCTGTTAGGCTTCCTGTTGGAAGAATATTTACTCAGCTGTGGGAAGAGAGTTTCAGTGAACATCCAAGATAATGAAAGTTTGATAATACTCAATATTGTGGAAATAACCCTGAATCGAATAGGTGCTTAGTGTCAGAATGTGAGATGATAAAGAACCTTGAAGAAGCTTCATGGGGAGCAGAAAGCAACAGGATCTGTACCAGCAGAGTGTTTTTTTTTTTTTTTTGTTGTTGTTTTTTTTTTTTTTTTTTTTTTTTTTACAAATTTTTATTTCACTGGGAGACAGGGTCCTGTTTTGGCAGGAGGAAGAAAAAACATGCTCATTTCACCTATTTTTGTTTCAACTCATTTTTGAAAACATTGTGATAAAATATAGATGACATAAAATTTATTATTTTAACCATTTTAAGTGCACAATTTAGTGGCCTTAAGTACATTTACAATGTTGTGTAACCATCACCACTATCTGTTTCCACAATTCTTTATCACCTGAAACAGAGCTTTGTAACCATTAAACAACAACTCCCCATTTTCCCTCCCCTCAGTCCCCAGCAGCCTCTGCTCTACTTTGTCACTATGAATTTGCCTATTCTAGATACTTACTATAAGTGGAATCATACGTTATTTGCCATTTTGTGTCTGGCTACAGTTCACTTTTGTGTTCTTAGTGTCTAGTTAATGCCAGGCACAAGAAAGGTACTTGAAAAATACATATGGAAAAAATGAAAGTCACAGTGGGAGGATGGGAGTAGCATAAACCTTCAGGATTTAACACATCACATTTTTAAAATTTATTAATAACAATGATAAAGCCCTGCATTTGAACAACTTGAAATTGTTGTTGAAAAACTTGAAAACTTGATGGTTTTTCAAAGAGCTTTGAGATTGCATTTCACTTGGCACTTTATTATTTTGGAAAAGAAAGTCACTCTTTTAAGGATATATTTAAGTAAAACCTGTATCTACTCCCTGTTAATACTTTAGATTTTTCTGGCTTATTAATACTTGTACTTAGAAACATTTTAATTTACTACCATTGGGAACAACTGCTGTGATAACGCTGGTCTAAGGGAGTGAATGAAATCGATGCTTCATAATCAATTATTGATAAGATTAAGGCCCACCTCTCCTGAGAAGGAAATTATAGCTCTAAGATATTAAGTGGATTCTTTCAAGATCCCACAGGAAATCAGGAGCAGAGCCAGAATTAGAATTCACAGCCTCCAGGTCCCCAAGGCTCCATTGCACTGAGCTGCCCACTAAACACAAACTTTCCTTTCCCCCGTGTCTATTCCCAGTGACCTCTACTGGTGCTTACAAAGCATGAAGAAAAAGGAACCATTCTTCCATGAATTCTTCTACCAGCGCAAACATTGCAAATTGTTTTCTTTTGGGGTCAAAGCTTTGCCACCTGCCATTTCGGGCTCAGAGGAAGGCTGAAATACATCATTTGAGGGGTTATACACTCGAGGTCACCCGCTCGCTGCTGACTAGTCCTCACTTCCCTTGGGGTTCGCCTCTCTCTCCTGCCTGCCGTCGTCTCCAGCATCCCTGTCCTCCTGGTGAGCTCCAGGTGCCTTGAGGAGAACAGAGGGGACATTTTGCTCCAATTACAGATGCTGTAGAAAGGAAAGGTGAAGCAATTAAACTAATGCCCTCTTCATTGCCAACTTTATTTGTCCCTGTTTCTGCGATCCCATTTTTCCCCCTTTTTTGCGCAGTCTGTGGTTTGACACTCATTGCACTTCCCCTCTGATATTGTCTCATAAAACTCTCTGTCAGTAATATAATTGCCTGTCCAGCTTTCCAGGTTATGTGTTTTTTTTTTCCCCCTAAAGCACATTGGTAGAGAAAGCATTTAAGCTTGACACGGTGACTTTCCTGGGCTAAGTTCCGTCCTTTTATCGCAGAAAGGCTTTCAAGTATGCACTATAGTGCACTTACTTTTTTCTTAATATAACTTGCATCCCACCTTCCTCGTCTGCTTGCCAAAGAAGGAAGATAGACTTGTCCTCTTGGAATAATCAAATGAGATGGTGAGAGGAAAAATAGGTCAGGGAACAGTACGTAGCTAATTTACTGGGGACAATACATTTCTTACAATCCAAATTTTTTAAATTGACGGACTTGAAAAAAAAGTTCTAACAGTGGTAGTGATATTTCAGTGACAAGATTTAGGTTTTATTAGGGATGTTCATTTGGAATTGCAATGGAGAAGGGAGAGGAAGGACAGAAAAGTGAGTGAAGTCGTGTTAGCTAGGGTAGAGCAATATTTTTTTCTGATATATAAATGTAAATCTTTATTATATGCCATTAGAGTTTCATATACGCTACTAGAATTTAGGGATAACATGTTGATTGTCTGGTCCTTCTTGTCTTACTTTGGGTCCCAACGGCAACCCCCTTTTATTTCTTGGGACTCACATGAGAGAATACTGCATCAACTATACTCTGCAAAATCCTAATTCAGAATTGTGTCTTTTCCAGTCTTTATTCTCCCTGCTACTATCTGGGTTCTGACACCCACTGGATCCCTTTTAAGAGCAGTGGTTCCCAAACTAGGCTCGTCTTCAGAATCAGCTCAAGAGTAACAAAAACACACGCGCGCATGCACACACACACACTGCTAGCATCCTGCCTACATACTTACAAACACATACACAGATTCCTCAAGTCTACCTTGTTGATTTTGACTCATTTGGTCTTGGGTGGGGCTTAAGAAACCAGATATACAAACCATTTTTCCTGGTTATTCTAATGATTTAGAAATATCTTCCTTATTAACAATTTTTTAAATTGTCTTTCCTGACAACAATGTGTCCCCATCCCAGTTTATCATCTTCCAGGGTTATTGTCCTTAAAATGATCAAATCATAGTACCTGAATCTGGTGGAAGGCTAAAACAGGCTCTAAAACTTGTTATTCCTCTCCCTCACCTATAGGATAAAATTCATACTTCTTGGTTTGGCATAGAAGGTCCTTTCCATTGCAATTTCTCCCCATTTCTCCAGCTTTTTCTCCTATTACTGTCCTTTATGTACCTTATATAATCTATCCACACTGAACTTCTCATTGGCCCCAATACATCTGCACATATTTGAATTTCCAACCTTTACACATGATGTTCTTTTTGCCTGGAGTATCCCTCCCTCTCCTTCTTGACCTTGAGACAAGGCTTCCTTCAGAGGGTACCTCCTGCATGAAGCTTTCGTTGATTGGGTCAGACACTGTTAGTTGCCTGTGGTTCGCAGGCACCTTCTTCTTGCCACTAAAACAACATTTGTCAGATAGTACGGTGATTTGTCTTCACTAGATTGTGTACTACTGGATGCCAAGGACTATTTTATACATACTGTTGTTTCCAAACCTACAACAATGTCGGGAAAATAATAGGTCTAAGAACTGTGTACAGAAATGAGTGGAAGAAAGAGCATTGCTTTTACAGAGTGATAATTAAGAGCCGGGACTGTGGTCCCAGATTAATCAGTTTTTTTTTCTGTTTTAGAGTTGAGTTATCACTCTGTTTCCCAGGCTGGAGTGCGGTGGAGTAATCATAGCTCACTGCAGCCTCCTGGGCTCAAGCAATCCTCCCTGTTCAGCTTCCTGAGTAGCTGGGACTACAGGCACACTCCGTCATGTCTGGGTATAAGTTTAGTTTTTGACTATATCACTTATTAGCTGGGTGATTTGGCTAAATACTTACCCCTCTGTGCCTCGATTTTCTCATTTAGCATAATTTTAGCTATCATTATCACTATTACTGTCAATTTACTATTTTTGAATGCTAGAGGAGGATTAAAGGGATATCGATAGAGGGTTTGGATAGAAATAATAGGATACAAGGTCCCCTTTTGTGACCTTGGGCAAATCACACCACTGCTATATAAAATAGTGGTTTAAAATACTGCATATTCTCACTTCTAAGAGGGAGTTAAAATGATAAGAACTTATAAACATAAAGAAGGAAACAACAATCAAGTCTCACTCTGTCACCTAGGCTGGAGTGCAGTGGGATGGACTCGGCTCACTGCAGCCTCCACTTCCTAGGTTCAGGTGATTCTCTTGCCTCAGTCTCCCAAGCGGCTGGGATTGCGGGCATATGCTACCACGTCCGGCTAATTTTTGTATTTTTAGTGGAGACAGGGTTTTGCCATGTTGGCCGGGCTGGTCTTGAACTCCTGACCTCAGGTGATCCTCCTGCTTTGGCCTCCGAAAGTTCTGGGATTACAGGCATGAACCACAATGCCTGAAAAAAAAAAAAAAAAAAAAAAAAAAAAAAGGAAACAACAATCCCTGGGGTCTTCTTGAGGGTGGAGGATGGGAGGAGGGAGAGGAACAGAGAAGATAACTATTGGGTACTGGGCTTAATAACTGGGTGATGAAATAATCTGTACAACAAAGCCCCATGACATGAGTTTACCTATGTAACAAACCTTCACTTGTACCCCTGAACCTAAAATAAAAGTTTAAAAAATGGTGCTTAAAAACCCTATCTGTGGTACAGGTATATAGTCAGAATCAGAAATAACACTAGTACCATTTACTGGGCATTTCTCATGAGCCAGGCACTCTTTCAAGCACTTATACAAATTATCTCCTTTAGTTCTCATAACGCCCATATGAGGCAGGTATCCTTATATCTCCCTTTTACTAGTGAGGAAATTGAGTCACTTGCCTGTGGTCACAAAGGTAGCAAGTATAGAGACAGGACTTGGATCAGGCCTAACTCCGAAATTGTAAGCACAACCAATGTGCAAAACTGCATCCCAAATAAGGTAACAATACATGCAAAAGAGTGTGATCATACTGCTTTCACTTACTGCTTGGTTTGGATGTAATATATGGAGAGGCAGAGCTTTTTTTTTTGATTGGTATGATATTGCTCATATACACTTTTAAAAATGTATTTTTTATTTCAATAGTTTTGGGGGAACAGGTGATGTTTGGTTGCATGGAAAAATTCTTCAGTGGTGATTTTTGAGACTTTGGTGCACCCATCACCTGAGCAGTGTACAGTGTACTCCAGGTGTCATCTTTTATCCCTCAGCCCCTCCCACCCTTCCCCCTGAGTACTCAAAGTCTATTGTATCATTCTTATGCCTTTGTGTCCTCATATCTTAGCTCCTGCTTATAAGTGAGAACATACAATGTTTGATTTTCCATTCCTGAGTTGCTTCACTTAGAATAATGGTCTCCAACTCCATCCAGGTTGCTGCAAATGCCATTCTTTTGTACCTTTTTATAGCTTGGTAGTATTCCATTACACACACACACACACACACACACACACACACACACACATTTCCTTTATCCACTTGTTGATTGATGGCATTTAGGCTGGTTCCATAATTTTGCATTTACATATTGTGCTTCTGTGAACATGCGTGTGCAAGTGTCTTTTTCATATAATGAAAAGACTTCTTTTCCTCTGGGTAGATACCCATTAGTGGGATGTTGGATCAAACAGTAGTTCTACTTTTGGTTCTTTAAGTGAAGTTCTACTTTTGGTTCTCCATAGTGAAGAACCACCAGCAGTGTAAAAGTGTTCCCTTTTCACCACATCCACGCCAACATCTGTTACTTTTTTAAGTTACGGCTATTCTTGCAGGAGTAAGGTGGTATCTCATTGTGGTTTTGATTTGCATTTCCCCGATAATTAGTGATGTTGAGCATTTTTTCATGTGTTTGTTGGCCATTTGTATATCTTCTTTTGAGAATTGTCTATTCATGTCCATTGAGAGGCAGGGCTTTGATTTGGATGTTGTTAATCAGTTCAGGCTGCAATAACAGAATGCCATAGATCGGGTGGCTTAAACAACAAACATTGATTTCTCATGGTTCTGGAGGCTGGGAAGTCTTAAGATCAAGGTGCAGGCAGATCCAGTGTCTGATGAGGGCCCTCCTCCTGGCTGGCAGATGGCCATCTTTTCATATCGTCACATGGCAGAGAACACAGGGAAGATGTAAACTCTCTTGTGCCTCTTCTTTTTTCTGTTTCAAATTTCACACTACACACCATGATTCTTCATTGTATCTCTTCTTACAGGGCACTAATTCCATTCACAAAGGCTCCACCCTCATGACCTACTCACCTTTCAAAGGCCCCACCTCCTAATACCATCCCTTGGAAATTAGGATTTCCACATATGAATTTTGGAGGGACACAAACATTCAGTCCATAACATATGTGAGAAACAGGAGAGGACAAAATAAGATGAGAATATTACAGGGAAGTGCTTGGAGGGTGCCCACAGTGGGGTGGCTGACACAGTGGGGAAATGGAAGCATATATGAAGAGCAAGGGCAAAAATCTTGTTTTCCACTTATTTATTGCTAGTGCTAGCCCTGTCCTATTCCCATTGCCCAGAAACTAGGTGGGAAGTTGATAGTTTTATTCATGATGCCTTGTCTTCAGGGTGTAAGATGGAAGAGCACCACTTGGCCCTGTCTTGCCCCTATTGATCTGTCCTGGAAAGACTGAAATAAAGAGGAAGAGGAAGAGGATGAGCTGGAATCATCATCTAAGAACTTGGACATTTCAACAACCAGGTGTTCCCTCTCCAGGTTTGGGAAGAAAGCCCCTCGGTGGAGCTGGGAGTGATCTATCCTTTCCAGACTTCTTTCTTGATCTAATTTGAGAATTTTTCCTTTCCTCCCTCTCGCACCTTCTTCATCCAGTGATACGGATACTCAGGAGTTTGAGGAGACAAACGACATATGTGCTTTAATTTATAGGGACTGCATCTGAGCCACCGACGGCTTGCACTTAGACTGGGTCTGCATGACACCAAAACACACAGTCAGGTCAGCACCTTGCTTAGGCTGGGCGAGGCAACTGGCTGATTGACTAGACTGGCACTTTTCATAATGCTGCTTTGACATTGTGTAGTAGAACAGTGATTCAAGTTTGAAAAAAAAAAGGAAGTGAGATGATCTCTTGAAGTATCCCATGGAGGAAAATTAAACGTATGGTGAAATAGAGAGCGTCCCAGGCTGGAGTCAGGAGCCAGGGTTTGTGTTCAGCCGCTGCCCTGATGAGTTGTGTGGTCCAGGGCAAGGGGAGCCTCTCTCTGGTTCTCAACCAGGAAATGAGCTGCCTTGTAGTCATCACATTTTATAGTTCCCTTTAAAATATTTAGGTCAGATGATATATTAGTGGCTTCTTTCTTTAAAACAAAATTTCTCAGAAGTGTCAATTTTTTTTTTTTCTGAATTCCTCATTATTTATGCATTGGTACAGAAGCCCTGGAAGGTGGTTTTTTTTTTTTTTTTTTTTTGTGAGACAGAGTTTTGCTCTTGTCAGCCAGCCTGGAGTGCAATGGCACAATCTCAGCTCACCGCAACCTCTGCCTCCCGGGTTCAAGCGATTCTCCCGCCTCAGCCTCCCGAAGGGCTGAGATTACAGATGCCTGCCACCATGTACATCTAATTTTTGTATTTTTAGTAGAGATGGGGTTTCACCGTGTTAGTCAGGCTGGTCTCGAACTCCTGAGCTCAGATGATCCGCCGGCCTCGGCCTCCCTAAGTGTTGGGATTACAGGCGTGAGCCACTGTGCCCGGCCTGGAAGGTGTTTTTAAAGAATACCTTATTACAGAGGCAGTGTCCAAGCTCCTCTTGCTTTTCAAGGGAGCATGGAAAAGGAAAGCCTTTCTTTTTTTCAGTTATTCATGGTCTGCAGCCCCAGACTGTGTCTCTGGTGCTGCTGGGAAATCCTCCATGCTCCTGCAGACTGCTGTCTCTCACCCCTCACCCAGACCCTTTAAAACCTCCCTCCTCTCTCTGCTGAGGCTAATCTCTACTTGTTTTCTGACCCCTCCCTCTCTTTTGGGAAACTTAGTCTATTGGTTTTCCCCTGTTCTCTTCTGAGATTTTTTTTTTTTTTTTTTTTTTTTTTTTGAGACAGAGTCTTGCTCTGTTGTCTAAGCTGGAGTACAGTGGCATGATCTAGGCTCACTGCAACCTTCGCCTCCTGGGCTCAAGTGATCCTCCCGCCTCAGCCTGCCGAGTAGCTGGGATTACAGGTGTGCACCACGATGCCTGTCTAATTTTTTGTATTTTTTCGTAGAAATGGGGTTTCATTAGTGTTGCTGAGGCTGGTCTTGTACTCCTGGGCTCAAGCAATCCTTCCCCACGGGCCTCCCAAAGTGCTGGGATTACAGACGGTGAGCCACCTCATCTGGCCTCTTCTGAGTTTTTAACCTTTCTCTCTCTATTGGTTCCTTCCTATTCGTGTTTCAGCAGCTCCTCCTCCTCCTCCTCCTCCTTCTTCTTCTTTTTTTTTTTTTTTTTGGAGACGGAGTGTCGCTCTGTCGCCCAGGCTGGAGTGCAGTGGCCGGATCTCAGCTCACTGCAAGCTCCGCCTCCCGGGTTCACGCCATTCTCCTGCCTCAGCCTCCCGAGTAGCTGGGACTACAGGCGCCCGCCACCTCGCCCGGCTAGTTTTTTGTATTTTTTAGTGGAGACGGGGTTTCGCCGTGTTAGCCAGGATGGTCTCGATCTCCTGACCTCGTGATCCGCCCGTCTCGGCCTCCCAAAGTGCTGGGATTACAGGCTTGAGCCACCGCGCCCGGCCCCTTCCTCCTTCTTCTAAAGCAGGAGCCTCTCTTATTAAAAAAAAAAAAAATTCACCTTGTAGCGTACACCCTAACTTCTATCCTCAGGTGTGAGCATAGATCTCACTGCTTTCGAAAGCATGCTCTTGTGCCGCTGACCTACGTAAGGTGCCGCTCCTACGTGCCTACTTAGCTTCCTGTATTTCCCCTCTCCTGGAAGGTACCACATAGCAGTGTAATTCTGTGTTGTCTGCCTCCCCACTAGGCTGTGAGCTCTGTGAGCATGGGGATCTTGTCTCGTTACTTATTCTTTGCTGTGTTCCCAGCTCCCAAAAGGGTACCTGACACACAGAGGAACTTTTAAAACACTTGTGAATGAATTAATACATGGATTAACTAAAGAGGAAGAGAGGCAGACTTTTCTCTAATAATACTCAAATGTTCTACCCTATGGTACTCTCTTGTCCTATCCCAGCTGCTGCGGGAATTATATTAGCTATATTCACATGATTGCGTTGACTGGGAACATATAGTGGTGACTAATCAAGTGACATCAGGTGGGAGAAGAAGGCACTGTTAACTTTTTTCAGAAGGGAAATATCCATTCTAGGTTGCAACCATCCTTTTATAAAAATAGGTCATGGCAAACACCCAAAGATCAAGAGATTTAGATTCAATCAATGCCCAGAAGTTGAGTGCCCTATCCAAAACCTTTTGAAGCAGATATCTTACCAATTTCACAGGTGATTTTCTTTGCTAGGATTTTTCTGGTGTTTCCCACTTCTGATTCGGTAGGGAATCTTGACGGTGATTGCTTACCTGAGACACTGTATGTTTCTCAGTAGACTCATACAGAGAAATACCATATGAAGGTGAGGGATTTTCAGTGTGAGAATCATGTGTGGTTTTATTTATGGCTTTGATTCCTGGTGACCCATTATTTTGCACTCGTCATCCAATAAGGGATATTGAGAGAGAAAGTACATTCCCATTATAGTAATGTTAACAAAAATGTAAGTAACAGTGCCAACTTTTGTTGAATACTTGCAGTGTGCCAGGCACTGTTCAATGCTCTGTATTTGCATTAACTCACTTGATCATTGAATCATTGGTATAATAATAGTTTGAGATAGAGACTATTATTATACCAATTTTACAGTTGAGGAGTTGAAGCAGAAGTGAAGTGGCTTTCTCCATGTCACACAGTTAGTAAGTGGCATAGTCCAGATTTGCACCCTGGGTGGGCAGGGCCACAGTCCCACTTGTAATCACTGCATTGTCCTGACTTTCAGTGCAGGCAGTGGCTGAAGGCAGAGATTACAAATTTATCATGTAAAGTGCCTCAATCCTATATAAAATAATATTTTGAGACCCACATGTAGATTTTTAGTTTGATACTGGAGTTAAAAAAAACTATAAGGAAAATGGTAGATGTAAGTGATAAATAGTAAATAGAGCTGTGTAATAAGTTGCATGACAT
Organism: Macaca fascicularis; assembly: GCF_037993035.2. NCBI lineage: Eukaryota > Metazoa > Chordata > Mammalia > Primates > Cercopithecidae > Macaca > Macaca fascicularis. The sequence continues at coordinate 50,133,290 of NC_088379.1, read as the reverse complement.
TAAATCTCTGTCTTTCCAGAAGAGATACATTTTGAGTATTTGCTAAATTACTATATTCTAGACAACTGAGCCTCATCTTTGGGCAGTTTGTTTTTTTTTAAACTTTTTGTTGTGAAATAACTTTAGATCCACAGTAAGTTGTAAATAAATATACAAGAAGGCCGTGTGCACTCTTTTCTCAGAAACACCCAATGTGAATGTCTTACATAAATGTAGTATAATATGAGAACTAGGAAAGTGACATTGGAAAAATCTGCAGAGATTATTCTGATTTCTCCAGTTATACATGCACTCATTTGCGTGCGCGCGCGTGTGTGTGTGTGTATAATGTGTTCAGTGTTATCACAGCTATAGCTTCATGTAGCCACCATCATTATCAAGATACTTAATTGTACCATTATGGTAGAGGTCCTTTCTGCTACTCCTTTATGGTCAAACTCTAATCCCTGATCTCTGGCAGCCACTAATCTGTTCTACGTCTTGTAACTATGTTATTTCACAGGTATTATGAGAATGAAATCATATAGTATGTCACATTCTAGGAATCTTTTTTTTCCCTCAGTGTAATTCCCTGGAGATTCATTCAAGTTGCTGCCTCTGTAAATTGCCTGTTCCTTTTTATTGCTGAGTACTATATTCCGTGGTATGTATGTAGAGTACCTCGGTTTGTTTAACCATTTGCCTGTTGAAGGACATATGGGCGGTTTCCAGTTCTGGCTGTAATAAGTAAAGCTTCTGTGAACATTTGTGTACAGGGTTTTGTGTGAACAAAGATTTCCTTTTCTATGGGATAAATGCTGAAGACTGCAAGTGTTGGCTCATATAGTAATTACATGCTTAGCTTTGTCTTGTTGTTGTTGTTGTTGTTGTTTTTAAAGAAACTGTGAAACTGTGACTGTGCCATTTTATATTCCCTTCATTAATGTATGAGTGATCCAATTTCTCTGCAACCTTGTCAGCATTTGGTGGTGTTAGTGTTTTTAATTTTAGCCATTCTGAGAAATATTTAGTGATATGTCATTGTGGTTTTAATTTGCATCTTCCTAATTGCTGAACATCTTTTTATGTGTTTACTTGTCATCTGTATATCCTCTTCTATGGAATGTACCTTCCTATCTTTCGTCATTTTCTTTTTCTTTATTTTTTTGAGATGGAGTCTCGTTCTGTCACCCAGGCTGGAGTTCAGTGGCATGATCTCAGCTCACTGCAACCTCTGCCTCCTGGGTTAAAGCGATTCTCCTGCCTCAGCCTGCAGAGCAGCTGGGATCACAGGCATGCTGTCATGCCTGGTTGATTTTTTTTGTATTTTTAATGGTCACCATGTTGACCAGGCTGGTCTTGAACTCCTGACCTCAGGTGATCCACCCACCTTGGCCTCCCAAAGTGCTGGGATTACAGGCGTGAGCCACCATACCTGTACTCTTTGCTCATTTTCTAATTGGATTTTTTGAATTTTGTTACCATTCATTTTAGCTGTTTTTTCTTATGAATTCTTTTAAATATTTTAAAATATATAATACCTGTGGCTATGCGGTTTGCAAATATTTTCTTCCACTCTGTAGCTTACCTTTTCATCCTCTTCACATGGACTTTAAGAAAGCAAATGTTTTAAATTTTGATAATGTCAAATTCATCAATTTTTCAACAGAATTTTATTTCTTGCAGTTCTAGGGGCTAGAAAATTTAAGATCAATATGCTTCTGGATTGGTGTCTGGTGAGGGCTTCGTCTCTGACTCAGAGATGGCACCTTCTTGCTGCATCTTCACATGATGGAAGGGGCAAATAAAGTCCCTCAAACTTCTTATAGGGTACCAATTCCATTCACAAGGGCACCACCCTCCTGACCTAAATACTTCCTGAAGGTCTCACCTCTTAACACTATCACATTGAGGATTAAGTTCCAACATATAAATGATGGGGGCACATACACATTTAGACCACAGCAGTGGTTTTTGAAGCATTGGTCTATTTCTTCTAATTTGTTCAATTTATGAGAATAAAATTCATAGTACTTTTAATGACTTTTTAAAGTACTTTTAATGGCATCCTTTCAATGGCTACAGGGTTTCCATATTTTCTCTCTTCTCATTGAATATTCTTGACAACTGAGCAGCATTTTTAGGCAGCTCTTTTTCTTTTTTAAGAAAGAAAAATCTATCCTCTTCACATAGACCTTAGTTTGAAGTGGAAACTTGGTTTTTTAAATTAGTAAAAGGCAGCCCCTGGGATTAAAATAAGAGAGGAAGGATTGGGAATTTCAATTGTTGATTCCCCCACTTCATTTCCACCTTCCTTTACAGAGTTCAAATTGAAAACCACTGCCACAGGACATGAATTACATGTCATTTTTACTGTAAGACTCAGACCAAGAGAACACTCACTGTTACTGAAACTATGCTAAGATTAGATTACTTTTCATGAAATGCTGCCAGACTTCAGGACCGTGTTGCAGCCCAGGATTATTACTGTGAACAATTATCACTGTGCTTTATAAAGAGAAGAAAAAGGTATAGATTTGATAGAATCTATACTACCTGTACTAGACAGTTACTATAGAGCCTCGATGCCATCTGTAGCTATCTTTCCCCTTGCAAATATAATTGGATTATGGCTCAGTCAATTCCAGTGTCTGTGAAAGTTCAAAGCTTTTTCCTGCTTTTGGGTAATTTCTAAGGTTTATATTCTTATGGTCTGGATCTTGCATCAAAAAGTTATACTTGGCAGGGTGCGGTGGCTCATGCCTGTAATCCCAGCACTTTGGGAGGCCGAGGCAGGCAGATCAACTGAGGTAAGAAGTTCAAGACCAGCCTGGCCAACATGGCGAAAACCCATCTCTACTAAAAAAAAATTACAAAAATTAGCTGGGCGTGGTTGCATGCACCTGTAATCTCAGCTACTCAGGAGGCAGAGGCAGGAGAATCGCTTGAACCCGGGAGGCAGGGGTTGCAGAGGGCTGAGATGGTTTCACTGCACTCCAACCTGGGTGACAGTGAAACTCTGTCTCAAAACAAACAAACAAACAAAAAAAGTTTTTATGGTATTAGGTCTAACATTTAAGTCTCTAATCCATCTTGAATTGATTTTCGTATAAGGAGTAAGGAAAGGATCCAGTTTCAGCTTTCTACTTATGGCTAGCCAATTTTCCCAGCACCATTTATTAAATAGGGAATCCTTTCCCTATTTCTTGTTTCTCTCAGGTTTGTCAAAGATCAGATGGCTGTAGATGTGTGGTATTATTTCTGAGGACTCTGTTCTGTTCCATTGGTCTATATCTCTGTTTTGGTACCAGTACCATGCTGTTTTGGTTACTGTAGCCTTGTAGTATAGTTTGAAGTCAGGTAGCGTGATGCCTCCAGCTTTGTTCTTTTGACTTAGGATTGTCTTGGCAATGCGGGCTCTTTTTTGGTTCCATATGAACTTTAAAGCAGTTTTTTCCAATTCTGTGAAGAAACTCATTGGTAGCTTGATGGGGATGGGATTGAATCTATAAATAATTAAAAAAAAAAAAGTTATGCTCCATTCCTACTAACCTTTTTAAGAAAAATTGTTCAAGAATTGAAAACAAGGCAAAGAGTGGGCAGTATATCCTTTTAATTTCCTATTGGAGTATTGTTTATAGGACCTCTCAGTGATCTATTTAATTATCAAGGTCAGGGGTTGACAAACTTTATCTTGAAGTGTCAGATAGTAAATACTTTCACCTTACAGGCTATATAGTCTCTGTCACAATGACTCAACTCTACTGTCGTAGTGTGAGAGCAGCCATAGGAAATGAGTGTGACTATGTTCCAATAAAGTTTTATTTATAAAAGTAGGTGGCTAGCCTGCGGGCCATAGTTTTGTGAACCCCTCAAGAAGGAATGTACCTTTTTAAATTTATGATTTGCTCTGATTAAGAACCCTGTGAAATTTATGTTAGTGTTTGATTATTTTTCTGCTGAAAATGCAAATGTTATATATCCTAAGGTTATGCTTTTATTACCCTCTAGGATATTAACTATTTTGTATTTTATCTTACAATCTTATTCTAACATTATCTTTTCCATGCCTAGAGGTGCCCAATTCCTTGAATGCTCCTAGAACCAGCTTCTCGTCCCACTGGGTCCCTCATTCATAAGTTGAATAAGTCATTGACATATGTTTTATGAGAATTAAAAAAAAAGACTTTTCATAAACAGTAGTGTCACATCTTAAACATAAAATTTACCCATTTAAGTGGTCCTCCCTTCCACTTGTCATAAAGCATCACTTAACAGAAAGTTAATAAGTTTTATCAGCATTTACTAAATACATATATTTATAATTATAATATGATATATAACTATAATGAATATATAATTTACATATAAATATAATATGTAATATATGTAAATTATATATTATATTATAATTGCACATTATATGTAAATTATAAATATAAATATATATTTATGTATAAAATATATTATACATAAAAGTATATATTATATACCTTGGATGAAATATAAATATATATTTAATATATTTACATTTAATTTTAATATAATTAGTATTTAATATTTAATATATTTAATTTTAATATAATTTAATTTTAATATAAATATATTCATATTTTAACATATTTATATAAATATATAAAACATTTTTTGATATATTTTGGTAAAACATATTTATATAAATATGTTTTTATATAGTTATATAGATATATTTTTTCATATTTATATTTAATCCCATCTGTAAATATAAATATATATTGAATATAAATATTTTATTTAATCCCAGCTTACATATTGTATATTTTTATAAGTATATAAAAATATATATTTACATATTTTATCTTCATTTTATTTTATGTTTTATAAATATAGGTATACATATAAATATATATTTATAATTTACTACATAGTAACCATCTATGTGGTATATATTATGTATAATGTATATGTAAATTATAAATATATAAATATATATTTCTATATAAGTATTTATATGTAAATATAATATATATGTTATATGTAATATATAAATATATATGTATACATAAATATATAGATGTATTTTTGAGACAGAGTGTCGCTCTGTTACCCAGGCTGGAGTGCAATGGTGAGATCACAGCTCACTGCAGCCTTGACCTCCTGGACTTGGTGATCCTCCTGCCTCAACTTCTTGAGTAGCTGGGACCACAGATGCATGCCACCACAGTTGGCTAAGTTTTTAATGTTTTTATAGAGAAAGAGTCTTTCTATCCTGCCCAGACTGGTCTCAAACTCCTGGCCTCAGGTGATCCTCCCACCTTGGCTTCCCAAAGTGCTGGCATTACAGGTGTGAACCACTGCACCCAGCCACCATTTACTAAATATTTAAGGAGATGTTACAAGATAGGGCATCACTGCAGAGCACGTGACCTCTTATTATCTGCCCATTTTCCCCTCCTTCCCTCTTTCTTCCATCTGTCTTTTTCATTTCCTCCTTCCTGGAATACTGATTCTCTTTCCACTTCCAAATATAAATTTGCTCTTTTCTGCAAAGATGCTCAATTTAACAAAGGCCTTCAAACTAATGTGATTTTTCTCTTTATACAGCTGTGATGATATATACATATATATACACACACACACATACATATTCTGTTACATATATATATTGTGTTACATAAGGAAATTGCTTTGTGAAATAAACTTTTAATTAGTTTGTTTTTTTTTCATTTGTCTCTTTCATAATAGAAATGTTTCAATGAACATGTATTTAGAGAACAGCTTTATTTGCAAATTTGATCACTCTAGCAAAGATCGAAGCTGTTTTTTTTTCTGTTATTATATTTTTTAGTATTTTTTGTTGTTACACAATGACTTACTCAACATTTTTTTCTGTTTCAATGGTGTCAAACAAATGATTTACATTTGTTACATTCAGTGAGAAGAAGGTATATTCTCTTCCATTTCTGGAATTCTTTTTTATGCACATATGAAGTATTTGAAAGCATTCAAACTGCTTTAGTGAGTATCTTTATTCAGATAAAATATCAGATCTTTTTTTCAACCTTCCAATGATAATTCTCTAAGAAACATTATTCCAGGATAAGTAATTTCTAAAATGGTATTTTTATGCTCTAACAAGTTTGAAAGTCCTTATATGTGTCCACTTGCATGAACACCAGCGGTGTAATGAAAACTCTAATGTAGTAATATTCTATATTAAGGAAAAGACCTTAATAAGACCAAGTCCTTAGTCCATAGATTTAGTTTAACAATAGTTTCTTGGGCTCCTACCATGTGCCCAACATAGCATTAGGAACTGAAGTCAAAGCAGAATCTAGGAGGTAATGTCGGGACCTGGAAGATGTTTATTGTCTTTTCTGGATTTTGATTTGCTTAATGAAAATACTCTATTTTGATAATTTCTAACAGTAGGATACCATTGCCATCTTCAATTAAGCCTGTATTTCTCAGGTATTCTTTCTAGTGCTTTTGGCGGTAGGAATAATGTAAATTTTTAAAAAGTAAAGAAAAAAGACATGATCCAGATATCAACAGAAGTCACTTTGTATATGAGATTTTTAAGGAAACACTTCCCAGTATTCTGGGAGAATCTCAGCAGTTGGTCAGAATTTCAGTAAATTCTTGTAAATCTACATTTTAACACTCACTTTTCACTCTAAGTTCCTGTTTTCCCTGAACTTTCAATATAATGGACATTTTATCTTGTATGTTTGTTTTCACATTTAACAAATTACAGATATAGATCCTGGCCCCCTTTCCTAGCTTTCTTCCCAAATAACTCACAGGACATTTTTGTTTATAGCAGAATTTAGTAAACACTTTAAAATAATGGAGGGGTTTCCTAACTCAGAGGCATAAACAGCATACCATTAAGTGTTACATATTCTGTTCTTTAAAATCCTCCAGCTATCTTGGTTAATTGGCTTCTATGTAGGCTCCAGCCACCTGACAGTTTACCCAGCCTTCCTTGTTTCCCTTTCTCCTTCCCTCTTCTCTCTCTTTTCTATAGCCCTCCCATTTTGCCTATATTTACCTACAGAGGTGCTTGTCTCATTTCCCTAGCCAATCCTTAAACTCAAGGTCTTATCTTTATATGTAATAGGTTTTAACAATATTTCTTACTTAAAGACAAATTTTCTTCCTAAGGAGCACTTTAGTGACAAATGTTAAAATAACAGTCTTTTTTCCTTGTTTTATGTAAATCTTGATAAATTAAAATATCTGGCCAGGCGCGGTGGCTTATGCCTGTAATTCCAACACTTTGGGAGGTTAAGGCGGGTGAATCACAAGGTCAAGAGATTGAGACTATCCTGGCCAACATGGTGAAACCCCGTTTCTACTAAAAATACAAAAATTAGCTGGTTGTGGTGACGCACACCTGTAATCCCAGCTACTTTGGAGGCTGAGGCAGGAGAATCACTTGAACCTGGGAGAGGGAGGCTGCAGTGAGCCGAGATTGCACCACTGCACTCCGGCCTGGCTACAGAGTGAGACTTCATCTCTAAATAAAATAAATAAATAAATAAATAAATAAATAAATAAAATAAAAATAAAAAAAACTCTGTCATATTTTCCTTCTTGTACCCACATTTCCTTTTTTGGCATTTCCAAAGTTGAAACCTCTGGCACACAGAATGCCAGGTATAAGCCAATACAGCATGGTGGAAACCATGAAAAGGATTAAGTGGAAACATAAATATTTTTAGTACTTAAATTGGGAAAAGCATAACAATATCCTGTATGATTTTTGGTATTGGCTACCATGTAGGTCATTGGCAAGTAAAATGATAATTCTAGCCCCAAAAGTTAGTGTAAGAAGGTTATTATTAGAATGTATGTATTTTTTGTATCTTTGAACAGAAGGTCCCAGGATTGTGAATCAATATATAGCAACATAAACTACGCGACCTTACCTTTTCCCTTTCCAAAACAGACCAACTCAGCCACCCTAAATGAAACCTTAGTTCTTTACTTTTAGGAACAAGAACATGATGAGATGAATAGATTTTTACTAAGTAGGTATTCTTCTGCATTATGTAAGCAGTAATTTTAAAGAATATAAAATAATTGTGCTATTCCATAATCATCAAAAAGTTGATTTGTAGGAGCCTGAAGTTTTAACACATGCAAGAAATGTTTATGCAGTTATTAGTTTGCTAAAAGAGTGATACCAACATCAACTCAACTGATACATTTTTAATTTAGCAAGCATTGTTTCTCTTCAATAAATTTACATAAAAATTTGACAAAACATGTAGCGACACCTTTAGAATTCCACTTAGAGTGGGTCTGCTGGTGACAAATTCAGTTTTATTTGTCTGAAAATGTCTTTATTTTACTCTCATTTTTGAAAGACGTTTTTGCAGTGTGTAGAATTCTAGACTGTAAGTTACTACCTTTCACAAGTTTGAAAATACCATTCCAATATTTCTGGCCCTCATTGTTTCTATTGAGAAGTCATCCATCAGTCTTGTTATGGCTCTGTAATTTTCTTTTTATCCTTGGCTTTTATAGGCCTTCTTGAATCTGTAGCTTAATGTTTTCCATCAGTTTTAAATAGTTCTATCATATTTTCTTCAGCTATTGCTTTTTTACATTCTTTTTCTCCTTTCCGTGACTCCATGCATATTCGAACTTTTCAGTGTTCTCTGTATCTCTTATTCTATCATATTTTAAAATCTTTTCATATCTCCATACTTTAGTTCATATTTTCTTCTGATTTTTTTCCAGTTCATTCTTTAATGTAATGTACTCTGCTTTTAAATCTATTTGTTAAGATTTTATTTTTGGTTATTATAATTTGTCTTAGTTTTAGAATTTCCATGTAGTTACTTTTTATAGTTCCAAGCTCTTTACCTACATTCTATATAGTTTCTGTTATCTTCTTGAATATAGTTTTCATAATTATATTACAGTTGCTGTGTAGTGACTATCTGGAGCCACTGTAGGTTTTGTACTGCTGTCTATGATTTCTGCTGTTTCTTTTATGTTGTCTTATCTCACAATTTGCCTGGTTATTTTTGACTGCATGCAGAAAATTTTATTTGCAAAATTGCTGGGGAAAATAATTTTGAGTTTTAAAATGATGATAAGGTCTTTTTACACAGAGGCTCTACATTTGCTTCTACCAGGCACCAGGAATTATCTCAATAATTGAAATTTAGATTACACTCTTTTTTTTTTTCTTTGAGACGGAGTCTCAGTCTCTATCTGTCGCCCAGGCTGGAGTGCAGTGTGCGATCTCGACTCACTGCAACCTCCACCTCCTGGGTTCACTCCATTCTCCTACCGAGTAGCTGGGACTACAGGCGCCTGCCACAATGCCCAGCTAATTTTTTGTGTTTTTGGTAGAGACAGAGTTTCACCATGTTAGCCAGGATGATCTCGATCTCCTGACCTCATGATCCGCCCGCCTCGGCCTCCCAAAGTGCTGGGATTACAGGTGTGAGCCACTGCACCCGGCCAGATTACACTCTTTTTAAAGATCATTCTTCTTCTGGATTATCCCTTCTCCAAAGGGGTAGTTCTTCAGAATACTAATCCAAAGAAAGGTGGCTTTACCAAAGCTTTTCTCTCCCTTGGCACATTTTGGACTCTATCATTCCCTCAATCCCAAAAGACTGCTCAGTCTTTAAGCCTCTCAACTTTATCTTCCAAAGTTAGTAAATGTTCCCAGGATTAAAAACAAGCCAAAGCGCCTGAATCATTTCTTAGAGTCTCTGACCCTTCCTAATCCTGGTTTAGTAATTTCTACTATTTTATTTTTTAGTTCTCCAATGCCTTCAAGCAGGAAGGGATTTGTTTCTAATTACCTCATCTGCTATCAACAGAAGTGGAAGCCCACCAGTGTCAGTCTATTTTACACACACACACACACACACACACACACTCACTCTCACACTTAACACTTAAAACAGCTTAATGAATAAGGAAATACCCCTGTACCTATCACCTATGTCAAGACACAGAACTTTGTTAGTCAGCTCAGAAGCAGGGCTGATACATCCATTAGGCCTAGTAGGCAAAGAACCTAGGGCCCACAATACTTTTAGTAGCCACAAAAATATTTTAATTTCTTTAAAAATGTTTTGATTTATTTTAGAGACCTATGAAGATGTCTTTTTTTTTAGAAAAGTTTTGATGTACAACATTAATATATTCATGTTAACATATGACTATATTTATCTTTATGCCAAAACAATCTTAAGATGTAATTTTAAAAAGTTTTTTTTGTGTTGGTAGGAGCCCACAAAGGCAAAAGTACCTCAGACCCACAAAAGTCATACTGTGAACCTGCTTAGAAGCACCCTAATTACAACTGCCTCCTTACCTGCAAAAGTAATCACTATCTTAATTTTTATTGTAATCATTCATTGCATTTTCTTATAGCTTTGTTATCCAAACGTGCTTCCCTGAATACCACAGTTTTATCTTGCATTTAAACATTTTGCTATAAAGTTAAATTAATTTCATCTATAGCATTTTCTCATCTCTTCTTTTTACCTTAAAATTATTCTGTTGAAGAACATGAGTCCTGTGACCTACAGAATTTCCCAGTATCTTCCTTCTGCTGATTGCTTGCTTAAGTGGCAGTTCAGTTTTCCTCTGTCCACTATATTTTCTTCAAATGATCATCTTAATCCAGAGGCTTGATAATACTTAAATTTAATTCCTTTGGCAATACTAAAGGTAGTGTAATGTTCCTTCATTATGTGGCATGTAATGTCAGGTTGTCTTTGCTTTGGTGATGTTAGAAGTCACTGGTGCTTAGTTTCACCAATCATTATGTTAATGTTTTTCTAGTTATTTTGGTTTTCTGAAGTTCATTATCCAGTAATTCTCCAGAAAGAACTCATGGGCATACTGTTCTCTGAGCTCTTCATATTGTTAACATTTTATCTGTTTCTTGGTTCTGGTTCTGGGAGGGTGTTTTTTGATGACATTAGTATTTAAATTGGTGAACTTTAAGTAAAGCAAATTGCCCTCCATAATGAGAGGTGGGTCTTACCCAGTTACAGTTCTGGATTAGAACAATAGACTCACCTCCCTTGAGCAAGTGGCCGCAGCAGACGGCTTTTGGCCTTGAATTGCAACATTTATCCTTTCCTGGATCTCCAGCCTGCCAACCCACTCTGCAGATTTTAGACTTGTCAACCTCTGTAATCATGTGAGCCTTTTCTTTAAAATACATCTCTCTGTATACACACCCTATTGATCCTGTTTCTCTGGAGAACTCTCATAGAAAGTATCATAAAGCCTGGGTATGGTGGCTCATGCCTGTAATCCTAGCACTTTGGGAGGCTGAGACAGGAGGATCACTTGGGCTCAGCCTGGACAACATAGGGAGACCGCCATCTCTACTAAAAATAAATGAATAAGATAAAATTAGTCAAAATTAGGTGTGATTTTGCATGCCTGTAGTCCCAGCTACTCAGAAAGCTGAGGGAGAAGGATCACTTGATCCCAGGAGTTCAAGGCTGCAGTGAGCCATAATTGTACCACTGCTTTGCAGCCTGGGTGACAGAGTGAGATATTGCCTCAAAAAAAAAAAAAAAAAAAAAGAGTATTTTAAACATGACTTCACTCCTTTTTTCCTTTTTTTTTTTTTTTTTTTTTTTTGTGATAGGACCTCACTCTGTCACCCAGTTGTCACCCAAGCTGGAGTGCAGTGGCATGATCATGTATCACTGCAGACTTGACTTCTTGACCTCCCCAGGTTCAGGTAATCCTCCCATCTCCGAGTAGTTAGGACTACAGGCATGTGCCACTATGCCCAGATATTTATTTTGTATTTTTTTTGTAGTGATGGGTTTTTTGCCATGTTGCGCAGGCTGGTCTCAAACTCCTGGGCTCAAGCAATCTGTTTGCTTCAGCCTCCCAAAGTACGAGGATTACAGGTGTTAGCCACCATGCTCGGCCTCCACTGCTTTTTAGAATAAAGTTTGATGTTGAAATGTCTGATGAAAATGTAATTTTATTTCCTTTATAAGTCATTTGCTCCTTTTTCCAGATGTCTAAAGGAGTTTCTTTTGTTTAAAGTCCAGAGCTTAGATCCTGTACATGCTTTGTTAGATTTACACCTAAGTATTTAATTTTGTGAATTTATTATAAATAGTATTGATTTTTATTTTCTAATTGTAAATGGCTAATATATAGAAATATGATTAAATTTTGTTTGCTGACCTTGTATGCTATAACTTTATAGTCGTAAATTCTTTAGTTGCAAGAGTTTTCAGGGTTTTTTTTTTTTTGTATTTTCCTTGGAATTTTCTACACAGACAATCATGATGTTATAAATAGAGACATTTTTATCTCTTCTATTTAAATATATATGACTTTCATTAATATTTCTTCTTCTTGAATTATTGCACTAGCTAGAACTTTCAGTATAACATTGAATAGAAGTGATGAGTTTGAACATCCTTGCTTTGTTCCCAATCTTAGGTAAAAACATTCATTCTCTCACCATTACATATCAAATTAGCTGTAGGTTTTTGTGGTATATGCCCCTTTTCAGGTTGAGGATATTCATTTCTATATTGTAGTTTTCTGATAATTTTTATTATAAATGGATGTTGAGTTTTGTCAAATGCTTTAGTTTTTTTTTAGACTGTTAATTTGGTTGATTATATTGATGAATTTTCAAATATTGAATCATCCTTACATTCCTGTGGTAAACTCTAAATGGTTTTTGTATATTATTCTTTTTACATATTGTCGGGTTCAATGTATTCTTTTTTTTGAGATTTTCTTTGGTCTATGTTCATGAGGGATCTTGTTCTATAGTTTTCTTTTTGTACTATTTTATCTTTGTTTAGTTTTGGTATCAAGAGCTTTTATTTACTTAGAAAATATAGCATAGTAATTATTCCAGTTACTTATAAAAATTCTATACTGGATTTCTTTTGTCTAGTGGAGTAAGTATATGATACCATTAATAATATTCTACCTTGTACCAAATGTTTTTAATGCATATATCTTAGTTGGTAAATTTTCCTACTCATAACTCTTGCTGTACCATTTCTTCTATTCTAATCTCTAGTCCTATTGTACTACTTATAGTGTGCTTACAGTTCCCCACATATGCCAAGTGGTAATAGTCTTCTAATTTCTTCATTAGCCATGCTATTCCAAGTTCATATGTCTCTAATACAATCTCATTTTTCTGGACTTAGGTTATGTTACCTTTCTTATAAAGAATTCTCTGAAACTCCAGCTACTGCTGATTACTTCCTTTCTCATGCCTCTATTCTTCTCTAGATCAATGCCTTTTGTAGCACATGTTTATTTATAAGTTTTCCTCCTTTATAGGTGTATTAGTTCATTTTCACACTGCTCATAAAGACATACCTGAGACTGGGTAATTTATAAAGAAAAAGAGGTCTAATGGACTCACAGTTCCCCGTGGCTGGGGAGACCTCGCAATCATGGCAGAAGGTGAGGGAAGAACAAAGTCATGTCTTACATGGTGGCAGGCAGAGAGAGAATAAGAGCCAAGTGAAAGGGGAAACCCCCTATAAAATAATCAGGTCTTGTGAGACTTATTTACTACCACGGGAACAGTATAGGGGAAACCACCCCCATGATTCAATTATCTGCCACCAGGTCCCTCCCACAACAAGTGGGAATTAGGAGAACTACAATTAAAGATGAAATTTGAGTGGGGACATAACCAAACCATACCAATAGGTTAGTGAATACTTTGAAGGCAGGGATCTGTCTTTAATTTCCAAGTACTTAACAAAGCCTGGTGCACAAATGGTGTTCATAATTTATTTGTAGTTTACATGAGTGAATAAACAGCTTCTAACTTTCATTGTCCTCTGAGCTCATGGAGGGAAAGCTTTTTGCCTTTATATTCCTTGCCTACCAAGGAGCTTTACAAAAATATTTTTTTGTGGCTAAAAATTTTAATTTTTGATGATTCAGAGATTACATTATATTTGAATATTTTCAGTATATACTTTTCAATATATAATTATAAACTGGAAGAGTAAATATCAAAACACTGGTTTATAGACTAAGATTTCTGAACTTAGTGGGTTCAAAATATAGTAATGGGTATCAGTGAATTATTTTTACTATTATAAAAAATGGGCTAGGAGTGGTGGCTTATACCTGGAATCCCATCATGGGAGGCCGGGGTGGGCAGATCATATGAGGCCAGGAGTTCGAGACCAGCCTGGCCAATATGGTGAAACCTCGTCTCTACTAAAAATACAAAAATTAGTTGGGTGTGGTGGTGGGCACCTGTAATCCCAGCTACTCGGGAGGCTGAGGCACAAGAATCACTTGAATTGGGAGGCAGAGGTTGCAGTGAGCTGAGATCATGCCACTGCACTCCAGCCTGGGTGACAGAGCACGACTTCGTCTCAAAAAAAAAAAAAAAAAAAAAGTAACAGAAATGTACTAACCTTCACTGAAGTTGTCCAGATTAACTAAAATATTGAATTCTTTGCTTTTGGCCATAATTTTGTTACATGGTAAATCAGAACCTCAGAATGACAGTTACTGTCATTGCCTAAATAAATAATATTTAACAATTACAACTTGGAACACATTATCTTTCAAAACATGGTACACATGGGAGGGCTCTGCTATTGGAAGTTATTAGCAGTGTAAAGGAAATTATTTTTAACAATAAATTCTTGTTATACCTTATAACCCTATGATTATTTTTTCTTATTTGTCTTGAAAGTTTAGTATTGGGAAATGTTTCACTTAATTGAGGGTTCTGCCAAGTTGGTTTCCAGTGAGTTATTTGAGATTATATGACTAGATTTCTCAGAAGGCTAGATCAAGTGTATGAATTAAGTTTCTTGAAAATATACAAACATTCCCTGTAACTTCATGGTGAGTTGATATGTTTTCTGTGAATTGGTTTGACTTTCCAGTGAGCTTTAATGGGAGAATTACATCCTTTAGCAGCTCAAATTACAAAGATGTGTCAATGGTATTAAATGTTTGCCTTTTCCGTGAATAAGGCCAAAGGGATAGATACCCTGGTTATTTCTCACAAACACATTTAAATCAGTACTCTAGTTTTGCTTTATGCTGATAGAGAAAAAAGTCTGTGTGCAGCTTTATGTAAATATAAATAAGGTAATAATTCAATAATGATAATTTTGATATATTTATCCAGGACATGCAGTCTATAAACAATTAGAAAATTTGAAATGCTAGGCTATTTTTTACATATTAAAAAATGTCATGGTTTCTATGCTGAAGACTTAAGACCAACAGCTGAACAATCTCTGCCACAGAGAACCAGTTTTCTTCTCTGAACATTTCATTATGTTACATGGCTTGGGGGCTGAGGCCCAGTACAATCATATGCTAATATCCTAAATGTCACAAAATTTTATATTTGGGAACCTGGTTTTCTAAGAGCTTATGAAGATATGTTTGTCACGGTAGAGGGATAGAGCACATCTTATTTAATAGTTAGCTAGCTTGATTTGGAACTTCTAAATATTTAGACATGTAGTATGTAGGTTTTTATTTATACTCTTGTTCCAGGCCCTGTAAGTGTTTGGTTAGAGTAACCAAATGAGTCGATATAATGAAAATCTAGTTTTATAGTAGTCAAATGAAGGGCCAACGATTTACAGTACAAAAGAATTTCTAATAAGGTTCTTTTAATGACACAGACTAGTGAAAAGATCACTCATTTAGAATTTGTATTTGTTACAAGAAAAACCTAGGACTGTAATATCCCCGCCAAGCTGGAAAGAAGCCGAGAGATCAAAGAATGACTCGGACAAGTCCAGCATGGCAAGTAGATGAGTTTATTAGAACTAATGTACAGGGCATTCCTGGGTGGTTGCAGGACAGCAGGAGATCTGCACCACCTCCAATTTCTAAGCTAATTTAAGCTAATTTTAAGCTAATTTTTCGGCTCTTTGCCTACTGTGTGTGCGTGATGAGACTGTTTTCTCTGGTATGCTTTTTGCAATGTCCCAGGATGTTTGGGTTCTCAGGGACACCTGCTTCTCAACTGGGCGCCATGGCCCAGCCTGCAGGGTTGAAGCAGTGGACATATAATCTTAAGTAACCTGGTGGGGGACTTGTCACACACTTGTCATACTACAGTATTAGTTATCTATTGTTGCTTTGCAAATTACCCTAAATTAGCAGCTTAAAATAAGTATTTATTATCTCACTGTTTCTGTGGATCAGGAATCCAGGAACAGATTAATTGAGTGGTTTTAATTTAGGGCCTTACATGAGATTGCAGTCTAGAGGTCCTCCAGGATTGCAGTCATGGTAGGCTCAACCGGAGCTGCTTCCGAGTTTATTCATAAGTTAGTAAGGCTTAAGTCCTACTCCACAGGCTACCTGAGTGACCTCGTGAGATGACAGCTGGCTTTCTCCAGAGTGACTGATGAGAGAGAGAGAGAGAGAGAGAGACAGAGAGAGAGACAGAGAGGGAAAGAATGTGCTCAAGATGGAAGCCACAATTATTTATAAGCTCATCTCAGGAGTGAAATACCATCATTTCTGCTGTATTATGCTGATATTACAGACCAACTTTCTGGTACAATGTGAGAGGACTACACAAGGGTAAGATTACCGGAGATGGGGACCACTGGGGACCATCTTGGATGCTGGCTGCCATAGAACTCCTTACTGAAAAGCTCCATCTCATTAACCTCCTTTTGGTTCTTGAACTTACCCAATTCTGTCTTACTTCAGGGCCTCTGCATTTGTGGCCTCTGCCTAGTGTTCTCTTTCCATTGATTTTGCTTGGCTGATTTCTATTTGAGATTCCAGCTTCAATGTCACCACTCTAGAAAGGCCTTCACTGATCACTCAATATATAGTAATTATCTAGTCATTCCTTATTATATTGCATTATTTTAATTCTGAGGGCACAGCACATAAATATACGTTGAATGAATGAGTCTTAGCAATTATATGACCTTGGGGAAATGTAAGCTTTCCAAACCTCAGTGGTTTTATTTGTGATTAATGATCCCTTACCCCCATCTACTATACACGTTTTTGTGAGAACCAAATAGACTAGAATTTTCAGGAACAATTGATGAGATTTTTATTGTTGGCTGACTTTTTTTTTTTTTCTCTCTGGGACAAAGGAATTGCCCAGGGATATATTTTCCCATTTTACTTTTCAGGTTCTCTTTATCCATCTGCATTGCAAGATTGCTTTGCTCATTTTTTCATTTATCCATTCAGTAGATTCATATTTACTGCCCTGTACATGTCTCAGAGGATTTATTTGGAATTAAAGTTATGATGTTGCGTGTCAAAAGTATTCAATTGGGAGAAAGTTTAGTAAGTCTTTTTTTTCCAAAATGTAAAATGACATTGTGTTTTGGATCATAATTAATCATAACATCCCTTTGAACATGGGAGGTGGTATATGTATTTTAGAAGCCTGTTATGCATAAAAGAACAAATACCCAAGAATCGAAGCAAACTTTTAATAATGCCCAATTGGAGTTCTGGTCATGTTTGAGCCATTCAGAGTCTAATCAGTAAAACCCCCTTGAGTCAATAATTGCCTTCTCTTCGAATCATTGCAGGTATCTGTTATGCTGCACATTATCCACATAGAAATGAACATATGGTTATTGAACACATAACAAAACAGACTCTGTTGGAGAATGTTTCCTTTAGGATGCCTTAAAACATTCTTGAGCAGAATATTATGTAGGCTACTTACTATCCCTTCTGTTCCTGGGGTGATAGGAGGGAAGTTGCTAGTCTTTTGCATTAGGAACAGTGAATGAGCACATTTTAAGAAGGTGAAAAACTCAGAATTTATTTATTTATTTAGAAATAACTATCAGTATCTTTCATGATGAAAGAGCAACAGATAAAGAGTCTTAAAGTTGGGAAAAATATTTTTTCTCTTGTATTAGCATTTCAGGGAAATCCAGTGTTGGGGATGTCCTTTCCTCAGAGCAGATCAGTTCCTAATGTGTGGATATTGTTGCCATTTTATAACAAAGAAGAGGCATTTGACATCTTCAGAAAAAGGAGAGAGGAAGAATTTTAAAAAGAGGAAGCATACAGTAGAACAAAACCTGTATTAACTTGAACTTGGTTAATTTCTGCTCTGAATTAATGTAAATTTCCCAATTTACACTGATCCTAAAAACCAATCAAAAGCATATATAAAAGTCACTTTATTTGAATAAAATAATTCAAATAATTATAACATCTTATAGTTTAACGATTGTGTTCAAAAGGAAAATAATTTTCAGATTAACCAGAATGCCCATTACCTAAACATTCTGTAAAATTGGGATATAAATTTACCAAATAATCTTATGTATATGTATGATATATGCACACATTCATGTATGTACATACATGCCCATGTATATGTATAAGATGATGTTAAAATAAATGTTTCAACCAAGACTCTAAGTTGATAGATACCAGACATTAAAGGGACTGGTTAGACAGATCATTCCATATGACTTACAAAAATAAGCTGAAAATCAGATGGATGAGTTTTAAGAATCTCAAGAATCATCTTAAGATTCTTAAACCCACTCATAGCTTGAGGATAAAAAATATTCAGGAAAGGGGAGATTGACAGTAGATTTATGAGGGTATTTGGGAAGGACTGTTAATGCACTATGGAAAAGCTTCCACTTCCTTTTTTCCCCAGAAGAAGAGTTATAGGGTCTTGCCCCTCACCTTGAACCTGGTGAAAGGGGTTTCAATGGGGCCACTTGGCAAGTATGATACATATGTCTTGCATCTGGGGGACATGGACTGGTGTTTAATTTCTATCTGAGAAATGGAGAGGGTGGAAGATAGCTATCAGCAGAGCCAAAGGAGTCTTTGGCTGCCCTCAGTCTGGAATTGGTGGGAAGAAGCTTTGTGTGTGTTTCCCGTGAACTGAATATGGGCCATGCATGAGAGACAGAGAAACACACACACACACACACACACACACACACACACACACACACACACTCTCTCTCTCTCAAAGAGAGCAAGAGAGGCAGAGAGATATTTCTTAGACACTACCCAAGGGCAGCACTTGGAGGAAAAGTTCAGACTACAGCAGAGAGAAGTGGCAGGTAACACTGGATTCTGGGGCTGAGAAGGAAGTCCCTGACCAGCAGGAAGAAGATGAAGTTACCAACATTAAGGAAACTCCAGGTGAAGAGAGCCACAACAATATAGGCTGAAGGGGGAGCTAAGGTAAGGGTCCCATAGTGAATCAGCTTTTGATTCCTGAAGGCCCGGAAACTCAAGGCCCGCTTCTGACAATAAGTAATTAAGAAATGTCTTTCTCCCTTTTACTGATACAATAGCTCTTGAGCAAACAAAAAGTACGGTTAAGAAGAATGAGTAGAAATGCTAAGTGGTGAAACGGAGAAGAAATAAATCACATGCTCTTCCTCAAATACAGCTGTCTTGTCTACTGCAAGTATGAGGAGCATCCACATATCTACAGGGAAGAAACTTGATCTTCGTATTGAGAATAAAGTTTTGATTATTATCTTGCTTAGACATAGCCTTTGTTAGAGACTCAAAGTAACCGTAGGATTGACTGTCACCTAAGAGGGACTAGAATAGTCATGGGGCCTACTTTACTTTTCATCCAGGGGCAGAGGAAGATGTACTGTTGCATATATTTGTAAAAGCAAACACAAAATGTCTAGAATGATAAATGTAAAATTATTAACTGGGATTACCTCTCAGAGGCAGAATTAGAGATATGGGAAATTGGGGTACTTTTATATTTTATTGTGGATATTTCCCCAATAAAATGGTAGTGATTGAATCAATTTTATATTTTTATACTTGCATTTTCAAAATGTATCAAATCTTAAGTTCTTACACATGCATATTTATTCAAATGAACAAACATATTATGTACACATATAGTGTGTTTGAGCGTGTGTGTACATGTGTGATTTTAGAAGTAAAGAGATTATATTCCTGGCATGTGTAATGACTACCACAAGATTTATTTATATTAAAAAAATAATTGGCAGGAACAGTGCTGAGATTTCCAAGACAGTCACTTGTGTTAGTGACCTCTGATCAGGCAACCCCTCCTGCTTTCTGTGTTGGAATCTCTAGTTTCTACCAAAAGGAAACACGCGCCTGGTTTCACGCTGAAATTCTTTGGAGTCTTTGGCTTGAAATAATATAAAAGACCTTTGTTATTCAACCTGTGCATTCATCTATGCAAGCTCATCTCCTTAGGGAAATGCTTGAAAATGGGATTTTTGTGGCCTTCTCTCTCATTTGACTTTTCTTTCCCCTCTCCTTTTCCCCCATCCACATCCAGGTATCTATTAGTTTTCTCTCTTTCAATAACACTCTTCTGGCTGTATTGAAAGTACTTTTTAATGTAGGAGATGCACTTCAGGCATAACACCAGGTCACTTTCTGAGTAACGTTTTATGGGATTGATTAAACTTTAGCACCATAACTGTTGACTTTACAGGCCAGAAAAGAGACTCAAGAGTGTTACGTGCTGGATAATTTGTGCCTTACAATTTTGAAAAATCAAATTGAGATAAGGGTTTAATGTGCTTGAAAAAAGAAGCTGTCATCTATTTTTGAGTCTTCTATGTTTAATAGACCTCAACATTTAAGAAAAAATATCTTTTACATTAATAAAGTTAAGTTGCAATAAATAACTGTATATAAAGGAAGGTAGATTTTTTAATTACAAGGGCAAAAATGATAATTTAAATAGGCTTCTCTATTGCTCTAAACCTAACTACTTACTCTCTCCCTTTTTGCTGTAGAAAATGAAGGACATTTTCTCTTAGAGATTTTTAAGGTTGAGAAAATAAGCATAGTTAATCTTTTTATTAGAGAAACAACTTTGGGCTAAAATGTGGCAGAATCATAAAACCATTTTTTTTCCATCTGATTTTGGAGTTGGACATCCAAATTATTGACTTTGTCTGCATAGAAAGGTACAGTGCCAGTAGAGAGAATAATCTTCCCATTTTGTCTATAGTGGCTCATTGATATGGTTCGTAATTAGCAGAAGCATATCATAGAAAGGAAAAAGCTGAGATAGGAAAAAATAAATCACTATGAATTGATAGGACTGATTTTGCACGGTGTCAGTTTAGCTGAGCTGGAAATCTGTTTTACAGAATTTCCTTCCCTCTGTAGTTCTGGATTAGGGTTAACCAGGAGAATTATATGGGTGAGAGCTGGCAGGCTGAAGCGTAGCAGCAGCCATTGCACTTTGAAGGTCATAAACATTGTTGCTGATCTGCTGTTGCAAAGTTGTGTACAGATGGCTGATCTGTTGGCTCACTTTCTCAGTGTGGGGCAGCAGATGAGTCCACAGCTTTTCCAGCACTGGCTGGATCAACAACTTCAGCTTCTCTGAATCTCAGGACAGGCATGTGTGCAACTCCATGGTGGAGGGCACCAGCTTCTTCCATAGTCACCTTCATTATTAGGATTACATTCAGTGAGAGTCAGGTGCAGCTTTCAATTTGTCCTTGCTTTCCCTAATTTGTGTCTCACTTTCCTTCTTGACTGCCTACCATGCTGACTTAGCAGTAACTTCAGACTCAGCACCTGCTACAGGACCTATGCCCCTCCATAAGCTTCTTTACCATTTCCCCTCCATGGTCCCTGGTTAGTGAGTTTTCTTTATTTCTTTTTTGAGACAGAGTCTAGCCCAGGCTGGAGTATAGTGGCATGATCTGGGTTCACTGCAACCTCTGCCTCCTGGGTTCAAGGGACTCTCATGTCTCGGTCTCATGAGTAGCTGGGATTACAGATGTGCATCATCACATCTGGCTAATTTTTGTATTTTTAGTAGAGATGGTATTTTGCCATGTTGGCCAGTTTGCTCTCGAACTCTTGTGCTCAAGTAATCTGCCTGCCTCGGCCTCCCAAAGTGCTGGGAATACAGACGTGAGCCACCACTCCCAGCCCCTGGATGGCGAGTTTTCTGTGATCCTCTGCCCATCCCCTTCTGGATCTTTATATCCTCATCTTCTCCCACAGTTGAAGAATAGCCCTTATAATGAATCTCTTATTCTATATCACTAATACTGGTTCAAACCCTGACTGATATATGACCTCAACTAAAAAGCTTTCTAATCTGTGCTTAAGAATGTCAACCTCAAAAATGTTTATGATTTAAAGTAAAATATTACTTTCTGACCCTGTGACAGTTTACTGAAATGCCTTTTACTGTTGCTCTTTAGGGCTTTGCTGCTTTCAAATGGCTCACCTGATTAGGCTAGAGCCACTCAGAATATTCCTCCTTATAATTAACTCAGAGTCAGCTGATTAGGGACCTTAATTATATCTGCAAAATCCTTTCACCATTTCCACATAACGTGACATAATCATGGAAGTGATGTTTTCTCACCTTTGCCATATTCTGTTGGTTAGAAGCAGGCCACAGGTTCTGCCTGTACTCAAGGGGAGGGGGTTACACAAGGGAACCTCATTGCAGGTTACCCTGAAGTGTGTTTGCCACACCTTCTCACTATGATTCTTTGTAAAGGGCCTACAGTGATATTATTAATATATTCTTTGACTTAATAATTTAGGAAAATACTTTATAATTTCCAATTTTTTGTTTTATTTAAGAATTTATCACTGATCAATTTTTTTTTTTTTTTTTTTGAGACAGAGTCTGGCTCTGTCCACCAGGCTGGGGTACGGTGGCCGGATCTCAGCTCACTGCAAGCTCCGCCTCCCGGGTTTACGCCATTCTCCTGCCTCAGCCTCCCGAGTAGCTGGTGCCCGCCACCATGCCTGGCTAGTTTTTTGTATTTTTTTAGTAGAGACGGGGTTTCACCATGTTAGCCAGGATGGTCTCGATCTCCTGACCTCGTGATCCGCCTGTCTCGGCTTCCCAAAGTGCTGGGATTACAGGCTTGAGCCACCGTGCCCGGCCCACTGACCAATATTTTTATTGCATTATTGTCAAAGAATGGGTTCTAAATATTTTACTTAAATTTTTTTGGTAATTTATGGTCTTGGAAAACATTACAGAGACACTTATAAATAAGAAGCTTTTCTATAAGTTATGAAGTTCTGTATGTTTATCTATTATATTAATGTTGGTACTTAGATTACTCAGAACCCTATATCCTTATTTTTTTGCAACTTAATCTGTCAAAAGTAACAATGCTATGTTGAGTTCTTACACACCACACACACATACACAGAGATATATATGGGTATGTATATATATTTATTCATTGGGTTTTAGGATTCTATTTATAAAACATTTTTTATTTGATATAAAAAGGTACTATTTGGCACATAAAGATTTACTAATATATCTTTATTATATATTCAGTATTTTATTCCTATGAAATAAATCTCCTTGTCTTATAGAATGAATATTATTAATCTTGAATTATGCTTTGTCTGAAAAGGATATTGCCATCTCAATTAACTTAAATTTTCAGTCCCATTTTTTGAAAAACACTTCACTCTTTCCAGTAGAGTGTAAGAGATTATGGCATAAAAAAACCTGGTTAATAATTTTTAAAAATATATACTATTATAATTAAACTTTGCAATATGAGTAGAATGATCCAAACTTGGTATATTGAATGATTTACAAATTACAATGTGTTGTGCATTTCAGTTACATGCATAAGTAAATAAATCAACTTGTCTTATCCCCATTGGGGGAATTTTTCATGTGTGATCCTTTGTATTTTAAAGTCTGCAATATACACATTGTCTTTATAAACAATGATATAACTGACTTTTCTTTAGTAAAGCTTATGCCGGAGTTTTCATGGGTTTATTTTGTTTGTTTATGTAAAGCATAGTTCCCAGCACAGAAGGAGACATTTACTAAATGATAGACATTTTTATTACAATGATATCACAAAAAAGTCTCTCAAAGTTTTTTCAGTTGACTTTATAATTGAAAAACCTTCTCCCTCAGTATTATTTTTTTATGTTTGGGAGTCTAATGTACCTAAGTCTAGATGGAGTAGTGAGATTGCTGCTGAGCAGGTAATATTTTTGGTAAGTGCAGCCTTTATTTACTGGCTAAATCAGGTGAGTTAGAGGGAAATAAAATGAGGGGTGTGTGTATATGTGTATGTGCCTGCACACACATGTGCAAACACCCATCTACTAATTTAAGTTGTCATTCAAATGTTTTATAATTTATTTTGTGTTCCTCTCTTAAATGCAATTTTAAATTTTGGCCCCAGCAAGTTGTTTTCAAATATGTACTTGTGATAGGAAAAAATATAGTAGTATTAAGGCGTAATGTGAAAGTAGATGGTCTACTAACAGCAAGCTGCTAACATTTTTTGTTTGTTTAGCAAGTACATTTCTTATATACATTTATTTGTATATACAAATGCACACATATTTACATATATACAATCATGTCATGTGTGTAAATCTATACACTATATAATATATAGAGTCTTTAATCAACAGATCACTATCAACCAGAGTATCTTATAGCCTTATCTGGTTCTGTGATCTTTGTATGAAACTTACTATGATTTGCAGAAGGGAGTGGCATAGATCTAGCAGTGACAAGCCCTCTCCTTACTGTCCTTGTCTCTGGTTCTATATACTAAGGGATTCAATGGCGGCATCCTTTATTCTTCCTTTCCCATCCTTTACATCCTAGATTCTTTTCCCCTTGTCCCAATATTCCTATCAAGCTATTATGGTTTAGGTAAATGAAAAATTAGTTGCCTCTTTCCAAATGGCTGTAGACCTCTGGTGAAAATTCATACAGATGTAAATATATATGCAGATTTTTCTGAAGCAAACCCCTCTCACTCCACTGCACTTGCAAATTTCCCCAAATACTGTTATGATAATACTAGGTGATTTATTTTACATAAGGATACATCTGAAGGGTGCAGCACATTGTGATTTGCAAACCATTTAACTTGCTAAGATCAGATTGTTCTGCTTTATCTGCAAAGTTCACCCACAAGGAATTTAATATAAAGGCTTTTATTCTTGTTATTTCACGTATTGTACTCTTCTGAGATCTGATGGATGAGTTTGAAATGGGTGGGTGGGGGAGGAGAGAAGGAAATTAGCCACTTTGCATTTTCTATGGAAAAGCAAAACCCCTAACCCTCAATTTCCCACAAGACTGTTGAGAATATTCAAGGACTCCTAGGAGAATGACTGCACAGTCTCATAGGGAGACCTTATTACTCAGGTGCAGGGTGAATGGGTATGTGCTCAGCGAGCAATGAATCAGAATATTGTCCCTCTTACTCCTGTGTATTACCTTGAAACTTGAAGGGAGAATAAGTGTCTGCATTCTTGCTAAGAGTAAAGAAGGCATTTTGTTCCCATTTCCTCTCCTGCAGATGTTCACTGTGTACTGGTATTGTACCAGGGTGTCATGGAACCAAAGTTGATGTCCTAGCGTTGTCATAACTTGTGTGGTTTGGGACAAATTGCTTTAACTTTTTGGATTCCTCATGTGCAAAATGAGTGGTGGAATGAACATGACATCTAAGATCCTTGCAACTCTCAAGTTTTGTATATTATCTCCCTTTATTTTCTTCCCCACCCTCCCGTCCTGAACTATGATTTCTCTTTCCTTTTATAATAACGGTTTCTTTTTAAAAAATATATGCACAACTTATTCTGGTGAATGGTTTATTTCCTTTCCATTTATACACTTAATTAAATATTTATTGAACTTATACAATGTGTCAAGTACTGGAATAAAAATGCTGAAAAAGATGGCAAAAATTTCCTTTAAAAATAAGGTATTAAAGACATTAAAATGCTTTATTATGTAGTGTAATGTGCTAGAACTGAGGAAGTACAAGTTGTTATGGGATCAGATAGGTGGATGGGCATCTGCCCAGTGGAGATTAGAAAAGAAATTCTGAAGATGTGGTATTGAAGTGAAGGCTTGAAAGTTAATCAGGAAATAACTACACAGATGGGAAATATTAGGAGATCAATAGACAAGGTTTGGTGGTTTATAAGGTATAGGAGATGGGGAGGAAGAAAGAAGAGTAAGATAATCCTGGCTTGTGGATAGTGGATGAGTTTGGGAAAACAGAAAAAGAAGGAAAGGTAGGGGGTAAATAAAAGTGTTTAGCAGAGGCTGACTCAATGAGAAAGCCACTGGTAATAATGCCAATATTTTATATTTGGGTGGTGCTTTTCAGAACAAAGCACTTCCATGTACCTTTTCTCACTTATGGCTCATAACAAATGGGTACGTAGAAATTATTATTCTTGATATTCAGATGTAAAAAATTCCAAAAGTTGGATATAGACAAAAAGATGACCTGTCCTTTCAACGTCACAGTGTCTAACAGCATTATCTAATTTTTCTAGGGTAGGTATCTTTCTTTGACTTACTATTTACTGTTGATTAGGGTATTTTTACAACTCTGGAAGGGTAGATGTTCACTTGTAGAAAATTGATGGAGATGCAAATAATTCATAGCTGGTAGAATAAGAATTTTGCCTTGTAGGCACACACATATTTTCTGGTAAAAAAGTTAACCCCAAAGTTTTTACTGTTTTGTAAGACACTAACTAGTTGTGTGTCTTATTCCATTTTGGCATCTAATTTAGCACTCTTATTCCAGCAACTTTCTTTCTGTTTCTTCTACTACCCTTTTAAATAGCTTTACCGTCTTGTTGGTTCCCTCATTAGTGAGTTAAATAAATCTTTGACATGTGTTCATTCTATATTTGTATGATAGTCATGGTTTTAGCTTTTTGAAAAGGTATTTTGAAAGGGACAAAGCAAAAGAAGGTCTCAAGAGATAAGTGATTTGCTCCAAGTCATGCTATTATAGACACAGCAGGAACTGGAACTTAGATCTTAAGACTGTAATCTGGTATATTTTGTGAGATCTATCTACCTACCTACCTACTTACCTATATCTATTATCTACCTATTTCTAAAGGGTAGTTCCAAACAGTTCAGAGTTGCTGTTATGTTTTTGTTTTAATAAGTACAAATATGTATCCAGAAAAGCAGCAAGCAGAAAAGCTAATTTTAATTCATTAATTTTAAAAATTCACCAATATTTTTGAGTTCTCTCTGTGCTCTTCTATTAGTTTTTGAATCATCACAGATATCATGATTTTATATATAAACACCCCAAAACTGATTGCTAGCTTCAATTTTTCTGGAAACAGGTAATTTGGGAAGTAGGAAATAATCCTGAATATTTTGGTGGATTTAGGTTCCTTAGTTTCATTGGCAAAAATATTGTATAGGTTACCAGCCCAAATTTTCACCACATTTTGAAATTCCCCTGTGATGGTTACATTTTATGTGTCAACTTTACTGGGCCACTGGGTGCCCAGATATTTGGTCTAACATTATTCTGAGTGTTTCTGTGAGGGTGCTTTGGAATGAGATTAACATTTAAATTGGTGGACTGAGTAGATTACCCCCCATAATGTGGGTGAGCATCATCCAATCAGTTGAAGGCCAGAATAGAACAAAAACGTTGATCCTCTCAGAAATAAGAGAGAATTCCTCCTGCCTGACTGCTTTTGAACTGGGACATTGGTGTTTTCTTGCCTTTGGGCCTGAACTGAAACACCAGCTCTTTCTGGGCTCAAACTTGCAGGTCTTTGGACTGGAACTACACCATCAGCTCTCCTGGGTCCCCAAGCTTGCTGATTCACTCTGCAGAACTTGGGACTTGTCAGCCTGCACAATCTCATGAGTTAATTCCTTAAAGCCAATCTCTTTCTATGTATATATACATTCTATAGGTTCTGTTTCTCTGGAGAACTCTGATATACTCTACTTCAAAATTTCCAAATATGTTAATTTTAGTGTCAGATATTTGGACTGCTTCAGCTGTTAGTTCTGCCTAAAATAGAACTATGATTTATTTCCTTATAATTTTCTCTCACTGGGTCTAGGTCCTTATAAAGATCTCATTTCCAGTATTTTAATATGGCTGTCACATGCACCAGGTGTCCTCTTTTTAGGCAAATATTCCCAGGTTCTTCTTATGATTTTGGCTCCTCATGCCATCCTAGATGCTATTTCTAGCTGTCAATATTTTCTTTAATATGTAGCACCCAGAAAGAAGTACCACATTGAGGAGGTTATCCACTCTACAATGATAACTTCAAAAACTACAATAATGGACAACCTTTACTGAGGGATTACTGTATGTCAGTTTCTTTCTGTCCACTCATTTAATCTTTACAGTAACCTGGAGGGTTATAATTTCTTTCTCCCATACAGGAAAACGTAGGTCAAGGAGTTTACATCACACATCTATCAGAGTATAAGAACTAGAATTTAAAATCTGGTCTAGCACTAATATCCATTCTCTTAAGAGTGGTAGATTCTTGTTTGGATACCTCACTGTGAGTACAACTTAAGATAGAATTAGACTGTTTAAGATGTCAGATTGCATGCTTATTTTCTCTCCTATAGATTTCATTAAAATAAATAATTTAAAAGGTATAAACTCTGCAATAACAAAGAGAATGAAGAATGGAATGGAGTAGGATAGAAAACTTAATAATAAGCACTTATGTTCTATTTGATATTGTAATCATGTACACTTACTCCTTTCATAAAAATATAAAAATATAAGGAAGTATTTTCACAAGAAGGTCAAAGTGTTGACTCATAGAGCTGTAGTCAACTCTAATCTTTATGTCATTTATTTATTTAAATTTTTAATTATGGCAAAAATACATAAGACTTACTATTTTAACCATTTTTAAGTGTACATTTCAGCAGTGTTTTGTATATTCACATTGTCGTGCAACAAATCTCTAGAATCTTTTCATCTTGCAAAACTGAAACTCTACGCCTATGGAGCAATAGCTTCCCATTTCCACTACCTCCCAGCTCCTGGCACCCACCATTTTACTTTCTGTTCTGAGAAGTGAGTGGTGTCTTAAAGTATTTATATTTTTGTGACTGGCTCATTTCACTTAGCATAATATCCTCAAGTTTATTAATCCTTATGTCTTTTTTGCAGAATTTTTCTATTGGAACAGAGTCTTTCTATATTTACTTATAGTTAACTTACATTAGAAAGCACTCTTTTGTTGGCTGGGCGCGGTGGCTCAAGCCTGTAATTCCAGCACTTTGGGGGGCTGAGGAAGGCGGATCACGAGGTCAGGAGATTGAAACCGTCCTGGCTAACACGATGAAACTCCATCTCTACTAAAAATACAAAAAACTAGCCGGGCGTGGTGGTGGGCGCCTGTAGTCCCAGCTACTCGGCAGGCTGAGGCAGGAGAATGGCGTGAACCCGGGAGGCGGAGCTTGCAGTGAGCCGAGATCGCACCACTGCACTCCAGCCTGGGCGACAGAGCGAGACTCTGTCTCCAAAATAAAATAAAATAAAATAAAGTATTCTTTTGTTCGTTTGTTTTTTTGAGACAGAGTCTTGCTCTGTCTTCTAGGCTGGAGTGCAGAACTATGCTCACGGCTCACTGCAGCCTCAATCACCCAGTCTGAAACAATCCTCCCACTTCAGCCTCCCGAGTAACTGGGACCACAGGTATGTGCCACCATGCCCAGCTAATTTTTAAATTTTTTGTAGAAAGGGTGTCTGACTATGTTGCCCAGATTGGTCTCAAACTTTTGGGCACCCACCTTGGCCTCCCAAAGTGCTGGGATTACAGGCATGAACCCCATGCCTGACCAGAAGTATTCTTTTTCTTGATTTCACAAGCAATATAGGTTCATTGTAGAACATGTGAATATTAGTGAAAGTATAAAAAGAATAAAAATATTGACCCACAACACTACCATTCAAAGGCAACAACCATTGTAATTATGGTGTATATTTCCTTTCAGTCTTTCCTGTAAGAAAAAAAATTAATCATAGTTGAGGTCCTAATGTACAGTTAACCCTCGAAAAATATGTGTTTGAACTGTATGGGTTCACTTATCCATGACTTTTTTTCACTGAAAGTTACATCGAGTGTGCCTGCCTCTCCTGCCTCCCCTTCTACCTCCTCTACCTCTTCTGCTTCTGCCACCCCTGAGACAGCAAGACCAACCTCTTGCCAGCCTATTCAATGTGAAGACAATAAGGAGGAAGACCTTATGCGGACCTACTTCCACTCAATCAATAGTAAATATGTTTTCTCTTCTTTATGATTTTCTTAATAATATTTTCTTTCCTCTGTCTTACTTTATTGTAAGAGTACAGTATTTAATGCATACACAAAATATGTGCTAATTGACTGCGTATGTTATCAGGAAGTCTTCTAGTCAACAGTAGTGTATTAGCAGTTAAGTTTTTGGTGAGTCAAAAGTGATACATGGATTTTTGTATGCACAGGGATTGGTGCCTCTAAGTCCCACATTGTTCACAGGTCGAATGTATATATAAATACATATCCTTGTTTTCCCTTCTAACATTTTAACATGTTGTGTTAGTTTGCTAGGGCTGCCATAACAAAATACCACAGACTGAGTGGCTTAAACAACAGAAATGTGTTTTCTCACAGTTTTGGAGGCTGAAAGTCCAAGATCAAGGTGCCTGCAGGATTGATTTCTTCTGAAGTCACTCTCCTTGATGTGCAAGTGCTGCCTCTTCACATGGTCATTCCTCTATGCATACATGGGCCTGGTTTCTTTTTTGTATATCCTAATCTTCTCTTCTTATAAAGACATGAGTCAGATTGAGTTAGGGCCCACCCTAATGGTCTCATTACTTACTTGCATAATTCTTTACAGGTTCTGTCTCCAAATACAGTCACATTCTGAGGTACTGGGACTTAGGACTTTAACATGTGAATTCAGTCTGCAACACATCTATGTATTTAGAATCTTATTGTAATATGTAAAAACATATTCCACTGTGTACTGATATTCTTTCATTAAATATTTATACAGTGTATTCACAATTATGAGATAACTGTTTTCATGGTTTAAGCCTTTAAAATTAATCCATTAGACTTTGGATTATTTTCTTAGGATTTATTTCTAAAGTGGAATTACTGGATTAAACAGTAAGAATATATTTCAGGCTCTTCATTCATATTGCCAAATTTAACCCCAGAAATGCTGCACTAATTTCTGCTTTTACCAGTTGTATGTGAAAGTATCCGTTTCACTGTACTTTGACAAATATTAGATTTTTTTGAAAAAATAATTATTAAGTCAGCAGGCAAAAGTAATGTATTATGATTGTAAATTTTTTTTTTTTTTTTTGAGACAGAATCTCGTTCTGTCACCCAGGCTGGAGTACAGTGGTGCGATCTCAGCTCACTGCAGCCTTCACCTCCTGGATTCAAACGATTCTCCTGCCCCAGCCTCCTGAGTAGCTGGGATTACAGGCACGCATCACCACACCTGGCTAATTTTTTGTATGTTTAGTACGGAAGGGGTTTCGCCATGTTAGCCAGGCTGATCTCAAGCTCCTGACCTCAGGTGATCTGTCTTCCTCAGCCTCCCAAAGTGCTGGGATTACAGCTGTGAGCCACTGTGCCCGGCCATGATTGTAAATTTTTAGTATTAGTAATTTCAAGTATTTGTTACATAATTTTATTTATTCTTTTGTAAATTATCTCTTAGTATTATTTACTTATTTACTTTGGTCTTGAATTTTTTATTAATTTATTGCGAACTCTTTAGTTTGGAAGAACATTATGTCTATAATATTTACTCCAAATATTTTTCTCAGTTTCTTGTTTGCTTTTTCACTCCTCTTTTTAAATACAGATTCTTTCTAATTTTATGTTACAAAGACATAAAACATTTTAATTATTTTCAATTTTAACTATCTTTTTTGTTATGCTTTCTTCTATTTCTTTCATTCCTAGAACATCTTTTCTCATTCAGAAATCAGAAATGCCTAGATTTTCTCTAACTTCTTAAATTTAACTTACTTAACTATCGAATCCTTCTGACATTTTTTTATGGTCAAAGTATCATCTAAACTTTTTTTTGAAACAATTGACAGAGCTTGTCAATTAAAAAGCTGTCCTTTGTTCCTGAATGATGGTGTAGTCATCATTATACATTACAACTGTTTTCAATTGATTTAACAATTCTCAAGTGAATACCCTACCAGTTTATTGATTAAAAATTTCCAACTTATTTTAATATTTGATGATACTAGTACTCCTTCCTGGTGCCTATATGGGCCTTTTGCCTTTCTTTATTCTTCTAGATTAATTTAGAATACTTTTTAAGTTAAAATAAATTGGTCGAGATTTTAATTAGAATTTCATTAATATTCGGGAATGTCTTATATCTCTTTACTTATTCAAACCTTTAAAAACAATCTCTTGGTAAAATTTTTCCACATATTTTATATAGATCCTGCTATTTATTTTCAGTTATTTCTAGATATTTTATTTTTTATTTATTTTCACAATTCTGCATGAGATTTTAAAACATTTTTGAAATGGCTTTTCTAGAAATATAGACAAGCATTCGGTTTTTGTAACTTCATCTTGGATTACTACTTTTATTAGCTTTTTTTTTTTTTTTGAGACGGAGTCTCACTCTGTCATCCAGGCTGGAGTATAGTGGTGCCATCTTTGTTCACTGCAACCTCCACCTCCCAGTTTCAAGAGATTCTCCTGCCTCAGCCTCCAGAGGAGCTGGGATTACAGGTGTGTGCCACCACGCCCAGCTAAATTTTGTATTTTTTGTAGAGACAGGGTGTCACCATGTTGGCCAGCCTGGCCTTGAACTCTAACCTCAAGTGGTCCACCTACCTCTGCCTCCCCAAGTGTTGGAATTATATGTTGTGTGTCACTACTTCTGGCCTTATCTGCTTTTAAAAATAGTTTTCTAATTGTTTGATTCTCTCGTACTTTCTGGGTATCTAGTTGTATTGCCTGGATATCAATCTTTTATCTTTACTTGTTCTTATTTATCTTTTTAAATTGGCTAGGTGTAGAACCTAAGTGTAGAACCTTATTTGTTGAACTTTAAATGATGCTTCTGCTGCTCCTGCATTTAATGGGACTTCTTTTACTAGGTAACAGTTAAGCTTGAGGTTCGTTTGTGAGCTGCAGTTTCTTGAATGAGGATGTTGGGCTTTACATTTAATTTTATTACGCTTTATCTTATTATTTCTGGCTCATCAGCCAGCTCCCACCTTGTTTAAAAGCTGTAAGGCTGGCGGCCTTGGGCAACGTTAGCTTCTCTTCTCACTCCGGGCCAACGACAGTATGGGAGATGTCTTCTTTCAAGAAAGTAAAATTGAACACACAGGTTCTTGTACCTGCACTCCAGCATACCAACTTCCCCTGGGTTCCCTCTGTTACTTAATCAACACTGTTCAACCAGCTATAAATTCTGCACATTCTCACTCCCTCAGCCCACTTTCTCCATCCTGAATACAAAGATCCCAGCCATTTTATTAAATGCTCTAATGAAATCAAGATGGAGTAAATCTCTGGCTCTCCTGTTTGTTAGTCTGGTTTATCCAAGTGAACCCCACTTTTATTTTCCAGTGCTCACAAGACATCTAGAATTATCCTGGGATTCAACATAAAATGTTCCTTGGGTCCACTTGATTCCTTTTGGAAATGCAGATGTTTGCTCTCAGCTAGTTTTGGGGAACCTTTCCCTTTCCGTTAATTTCTTGGGATTTTGACAGTGGTTGTGGGATCATGATTGTGGTCTTTTTAATACTCTGGAAAGTTACTATTTTGGGCCCCGAAACTCGAATTTATTTCACACTGCTTGCTGTGTCCTATCATCTACCTTCCAGGGGCTCTACTTCCTCTTCATCCACATCAGTGCTTTCCTCTCAGCAGTGAAAGTCATGCTGTGGATAGAGAAGACTGAAACAAAACAGGCATTGACTAGTTCTGACTCCTCACATCTGTCACAGTGAGTTGGCCTTGACATTTTGTTTTTGTGACAATAAATACAGCTTAAAAAGAGGCACATTTTCTCTATAGAATTTTTCTCAACCTTCAATCCGTTCCAGATTTTATCTTTCAAAACAATATTCCCATAGCTTTATGCACTGAGAAAAATTTCTTCCAAATATATCCTCTTTTCATTTATTGTACATAAAGTTTTAAATCTGTTTATTAGTGTACACCCTTATACAGCTAACTTTTCTTTTTCACTGAAATAATGTTTCATTGTATTGTCAGCTTTTGGTTGAGAATATCGTATTCCTCCAGATCAATTTCCCTTCATAGAATTTCTATTGACATACATACAGCAAGGGCTGGAGAGACACACATCACTGAAAGCTCATGTGATGAGAAGTCAACATAGGTATTCAGAGATCTACAGAATTGTTTATTTATTTATGTTTTTGAGACAGGGTCTTGCTCTGCCATCCAGGCTGGAGTGCAGTGGTGTGATCTCAGCTCACTGCAACCTCAACCTCCCAAACTCAAGCGATCTTCCTATCTCAGTCTCCCATAGCTGGGACAACAGGCGTGAGCCACCATACCTGGGTATTTTGTTAGTGTTTTTTTTAGAGACAAAGTCTCACTATGCTGCCTAGGCTGGTCTCAAACTCCTGGACTCAAGCAATCCTGGACTCTGCTTCCCGAAGTATTGGGATTACAGGTATGAGCTACTGCGTCTGGCCTAGAATTGTATATATATATAGTGTATATATGTGTGTATATATATGTATATATAATATATACAGCTATTTAACATAATTTAAAAGTTACATATATAAGTTGACATATATTTATATGTTATATTAAAAATACATAAACGTATTTATATATATATAAATCTTTAAAATATATTGAACAACTGTTTCTTTTTCTCTCTCTCTAAACCTTAAACTTGACTAAGTGAGAGCTTATTGAAGATATTTAAAAGTATTTGTTCACTAAATGTCACACAACCTCTAAACAATTTCGAAAGACGGTAGTAGTTTTAAATTGGAAAACAAAAGAGAAAGATCAGTTTTAACCTACTGGAGGACCTTGACGCAATATGGACCTGCCTCTATGTGGATCTGTCCTGAGGATCTGTGTTCTCCCAATGCTCCCTGTCAGGCAAGGAGTCAGTCCTGTGTTGAGGTTATTCTGCTGTGACAGATCAGCACATCTCAGCCTGTGGTTTGAGACTCACTGACACAGCAACTTGAATTTTCCCTTTGACCTTTGCAAAATTCAACTTTTGGCTTGCAGTGAAATCTGTGTTTCATTGACTGTGAAATTAAGAGAATCTCCAATGAGTAAAAAATGATTAGCTTTCACTTTTGGATGAAAACACGCCAAGGACAAACATTGATTTTGAGAGATCCTTTATAGAGCATTGCACCTTATAAAGCCTCTGTAGGAGGTAACACCAGTGAAATATCAGTGTTATAGCACCAGAGTCAAAGTCTCACCTTCCAGTTCATTCTTAGCTTTTCTCAGGACTTTCTAAGTGAATTTGTTTATGACTTTGAATAGTAATATTTTTAGGTATGATGACACAATTGCCAGATGATATTTACTAATGCCTCTAATAGTGAGTATTCAGATACCCTCTAATTTTCTGAACTGCATTGAATTGACATTTTTCTCTTACTCCCCTCAGCTGAGTAATCGCATTTTCCATACAACCACAGCACTTTGTGTATTATTTCATTATGCCACTTACCACCTATATTTTAATTATTTGTTTATATGCTTTATTTCTGGACTGTGGCTGCCCACAAGCAGGACCTCTCTTTTACAGGTCTGTGTATTCTTAGCATATAGCACAGGACGTGGAGCATACTACCCCAAGTCCAGGCTGACTTGGTGGACTCATTATTTGAAATTTTAAAAACATGAGTATTGTAAAGGTGGCTCAGTGGAATGCAGCATGTATGAGTTTGAATATAACATATTATTTATGTTTTATTTGCAAATTGGTGTGTTCGGAGACCTGCACTGTGTGTGAAGGCCGTGTAGGCCAAGAAACTCTATGGACTTCGTCTTTCTCTGCCTCTATTTTGTTGTTTTCAAATATCCATACATCCAGTTCTAAAACTGGCCACTTTATAAACAGAGCTTCGAAGTAGTGGGAGGCTCTTTCGCTTTTGAGAACAAGCCCTGAGCTTGACATAATCCTGAGGGATGTTTAAAAGCAAATGCCCCTTTTCCCCCCCAAGGTAAATCTTATTCTACCAGATTCATGTTTCAACTGTTAAACAAACAAAATGCCCACTGCATTGGAAGAGGTATCTATTGCTTTGGTATCCACTTGATACCTTCCCTTGAAGCCAGGGAATTATATTGCTTGTATGAAATGACTTTCCTTTTTTAGTTGTTCAATCTGATTCAAGGATTTTTGATTAACCATTCAGGGGTTATGAATAAATAAGAACCAGCAGTCCAGTGATTGGGACATCATGACTATCTAGTAGCACATTTAATACTCAGCTTCACTCTGCTACATAACCTTTTCCTTCCGCCTTCCTCTGTGATATTACCTCCCAACCCCAAAAGGCAGTGGTGTCATTGCAAGCTTCAGAAGTTAGCATTAAAATGAATACTTTTTAATTTCTTTGGATGAGATGGGGCTCTGGGCTCTGGGACAATGCTGATGGATGATGTTTTAATGCAGCTGAAATGTTATTTTTACTGAACCAGGGAAAACTATAAATTTTGCTTCATTGCCACTGATGGCTCTATGCATAAAACTATGGTGGCGCCCATCGGCCGTGAATAATCACCTTAGCACGGCAGATGTTACTTTGCGGGGAAAGCAATTCTTATGCCGAAGAATTGTGGAAAGATTAATTGTCTACAGCTGTTTCATGGCCCACAGCAATCTTGATACATTTATGATAAGTTTAAGAGCTCACTAGAGGCAGCTCCTATTCCCTGTTGTGAGAAGGGGGTGGGGGAGGAAGCCAGAGGCTTTATTTTGACACCTGGATTCATAGAATCTGTCAGCTCCATTACAGCCTTCATAGAAATCCGGCAGTTGGCAGTTCTGAAATGATTGTGAGTGAGGTAAGATGCAGGAATTATCCATACGTAGATAAAGAAAAGGAGACTGAGAAGAATTATTCAAATTTGTGCAAATGAATTGCTTCCATTTTTCCTCCCTCTGCCAAGTGGAAATTGAACGTGACCCGCTCTGACCTTTCTCTATTAAGTGCTGCAAATTGCAGTAAATGCACAGTTCTGAGTGCCCTAATGAGACAGAGCCCCAGCAATGCCTCATTAATAAGGGGAGTTTGACCTTGCTGGTCAGCCCTTCATTCGATATTGAAAAGAAATAAGAAAAAAGAAGAGATGACCCACTGTAAATTTTGAACAATACATTTGATTTAGTTTGCATATACTCCCAGCTAGACGCTTCGCAACCTTTCTCCCTCTCTGCTTCCCTTGAGCCACAGGCTAAGAAGATGGTACTTACCTTTTAGGCGCCAAGGGAATGTGGTGACAGAGGTACAGCAAGTCTTGGTGAAGTGAGCATTGGGCTGGGCCCTGGGTGGCAAGGACATTTCTCTCCTCTTCCCACCTCCCCTGCAAACTGGGCCTGGGGAGTTCCTGTCTTGCCTGCCTGCCTTCCTTCCTTCCTTCCTTCCTTCCTTCCTTCCTTCCTTCCTTCCTTCCTTCCTTCCTTCCTTCTTCCCTCCCTCCCTCCCTCTCTCTCTCCCTTCTTCCTTTCCCCCCTTCCTCTCTTTCCCTCTTCCTCCCTTCCTCCCTTCCCTCCTTACTCCCTCTCTCTCTTCCCTCCTTCCTTCTTATTTCCCTCCCAACCCCCTTCCCTTCTTTCCTTCTTTCTCCCTCCTTTTTTCCTCTTATACGATAGAACTTTTCAATTTGGAAGTGAATGGTGCATGCGCACACACACATGCTTAGAAAGGGGTCCGGCCCTCTGATGTTTACTGTAGCTTTGTGCAGACGCAGGCTGAGATACTTTCTCCTTGTCTGATGTAAGAAAATCTAGGGCAAGAAATGGAGTAGTACTCCTTGTTTTGGGTAGAATTATTTAGACTTATTGAGCATGGAAGGTAGCCGGTAGATGTGGAACTGAGAATCCAAGCTCATGGGTCTTCTTAAATGCCTCACAAGCACAAATTTAGCTCTTTAGACTTCCTTTAAATCACATGCTAATAGTACCTCTCCTTCTATTCAGGGAATTTCCCAGTTACAAGGAAGCCCCATGAGCAAAGCAGACAACAGATCTTAAATTTATTTAAATAATAGCTCCTAACACATAGAGATGTGCTGAAACTTTAAAGGACAGTTTCAAGATGCTTAGATGCACCACCTTGTAGAATCTTAATATTTGAAAGGATCTTAGAAGTTATTTTTTCCAAACTTCTACCTAAGGAAGCAACCTCTTCTGCAATATCCCTGAGAGTGAAGATGGGCTAATTACCTCAGAACCAGACTGTTTCACTGTTAGCAACTCTCGTTTGTGCAGAGTTCTTTCATATATATTACTAGAGGAAGATATTCATTTCTTTTTGTGCTGACCATATTACGAAATCCAGTTTGAATGGAGCATTTGAAACCATCAAAATTAGATGACTGGTTCCTGGGAGAATGGCTGTACCAAACTTTTTCAGTTATGCTTTTGGGTTATTGGAGGAAGATTGTAAGGATTAGCAGCCTGAAAGCCACTGTTGAAATTATTTGGGAATGGTGTTGAAGATTTCCCCTACACATGCTCTGCACATGCTCTATGGTGTTGAAGATTTCCCCTACACATGAGAACCCAGAGGAAAACTTCTTTAAAAAAATATTTTAGATCAAGGAAAACCTGGGCTTGTTCTCAGAAGTTGGTTTGATTTGATCTTAATGAATACATGACTTTAATTGTATTTCTCTTGTTTCTTTGGCTATCAGGATCCTCAGAACCAAATTTGTGGCCCATTTATTACCAATATGCAGAATCTTATAGCATATGTTAAAAAATGTTTTTTGAATAGGCAAGACATGGCTATGGTACCAAATTAAAAAAAATAAAGAGGGTACATGATGAAAACTAAATGTCTCTTCCCATTCCCCCAGTCAACAGGTTCCCCTTCAGGAAGCAGCTACTGTTACCAGTTTCTGAATAGTCTCTGCTTTTACAACATAAACTGAGATGACTGTAGGTGATGCTCTGTGCTAAAGGTGATGAAGAACCATCGAATGATTTGATGAGGGAAATCAACTAGATTCCATTGCCTGTAAGGTAGGACAGGTGGGCACTGCCAAAACGTATGTTGACTGGAAGTTCAGAGGCATGACTGGGAGGCTGCTTTTGCAATTCAGGCAGGTGCTAAAAAAAGAGGATGGAGGTAAGGTGGAAGTAAAATCAGCAGGATTTAGCAATTAAATAGATGTTGAGGGTGAGAGATAGATAAAAAGAGTTCAGATGACTGTCTAATTTTCAGCTTCAAAGACTTCGTGGATGCTATAACTGCTAACAGAGGTAGAAGGTTTGGGGGAAGATGAGTGAGATTTAGATATGAGCAGCTGGAGCAAATGGACATCCAGTCAGCAGGTAGAGGTAAAAGTCTGGTGCTAAGGGTAGAGATTTGGGTTGAATATTAAAACTTAGGACTTACAAGCCTAGAGATCACAGGAAAAGACTTGTAATTGCCCAATAGGTTCTTACTGCCTGCTGCATGGACTAGTAGAGATAGTTAATGCAGACCTAGCCAAGCAGAAGGGCTGGAATTATTACTCCAATCAGTCTCCCCAAGAACTCAGAAGCTAGAGTTTTAGTGGATAATTTGGTAGGCAGGCGGCTAGGGAATGGGTGTTGCTGGTTGGTTGGGGATGAAATCATAGGGGTGTGAAAACCAGTCTCTGTGTACTGAGTCTGCCTCTGGGAGGGGTTCACAGGACTGACTGAGTCATGAATCCTGGGTCTGGGTGGAGTCGGTTGGTTGCCAGAATGCAGAAGTCTGAAAGACCTCACAAAAGATCAATCTTAGGTGCCAAAATCGTGATGTTATCTTTTTATTTTATTTTATTTTGAGATGGGGGTCTTGCTCTGCCATCCAGGCTGGAGTGCAGTGGTGTGATCTCGGCTCACTACAACCTCTGCCTCCCAGGCTAAAGTGACCCTCGACTAGCTGGGACCACAGGCTCATACCACTACACCTGGCTTGTGTGTGTGTGTGTTTGTAGAGACAGGGTTTCTCCCTGTTGCTCAGGCTGGTCTTGAGTTCCTGAGTTCAAGCAATCTACCCACTTTGGCCTCCCAAAGTGCTAGGATCACAGGTGTGAGCCACGGCGCCCAGCCCAATAGTGACGTTATCTGTAGGAGCAACTGAGGAAGTCGTAAATCTTGTGACCTCTGACCACATAACTCCTGAGCAGCAAAGGATTATAGAAAGACAGGCTTGGGGACAATGACTGGTTACCATTTAGCTACACCTACAATTTAGCAGAATTTAGGTGTCTCCTATTATCCTAATCTTGTGGCTTTTCATTAGTCTTACAAAGGTGGTTTGGGTCCCTTAGCAAGGAGGGAGTTCTTTTTAGGGAGGTAATATTATAATACTTACTTCAAAGTTAAACGATAAACTAAATTCCTCCCATAGTTAAGTTGGCCTATGCCCACGAATGAGTGAGGACAGCCAGCCTGTGAGGCTACAGGCGAGATGGAGTCAGCCATGCTAGACTTCTCTCATTGTCATCATCTTTCCAAAGGCAGTTTCAGACTCCCAGGAGAAGACTGAGGGTACATGATATCACCTAGGGAGAGTGAGTAGAGTGAAAATAATGTAGAAATGTGATAGACTTTGAAATATTTAAATGTGTTGTATTAGTTGTTTTGTTCTCCAACCTTCTTCTAGTGTCTAGCACCATCTCTGGCTCATGGTGG
Source organism: Macaca fascicularis (assembly GCF_037993035.2). NCBI lineage: Eukaryota > Metazoa > Chordata > Mammalia > Primates > Cercopithecidae > Macaca > Macaca fascicularis. The sequence goes on along the minus strand of NC_088379.1, from coordinate 50,092,636 downwards.
GTATCTAATGTTTAATGCCTTATTTAATCACTAACTGAGAGAGTTTGCAGAATCTCCACTTTCATCTCCAAATTACCAATGTATAATGGAAAATAACATGTTTGGTTTTTTTCCCCCCAGATCCACCTACCTGTAAAAAATAACATATTTGGATGTAATATTCTAAATAAGGTCTAATCTGGGAAGAACACAATCAGATTGAACTGTACAGTATTTTTAAAATTGATGTAATATAAGTAACTACCTGGAAGAGCTCAGAGGTAGTTTTACATAAATCACTACCTAGCCTGTTTCTCTAAGCCTATATTTTAAAAATGCATTTAAAACCTAAATGAATTTATGGTTAGAAATGGAATATATTCAACTTTAGTTGATGAGGCCAGACTGTTTTCCTAAGTGATTACACCAATTATACACAAAAGTATATAGGATTCTGTTGTTTCTTATCTTCATCAACACTTAAATTTGTCATCAGTCCTTTCATTTTAGTCATTCTGGTGCATATGTAGTGGTATCTCATCATGGCTTAAATTTGCACTTCCTGGATGAATAAGGGGATTGAGCACCTTTTAATGTTATTTGACTATTTGGGTATCTTCCTTTTTTTAGTATTACTACAGGGTCTCTTTTGTTCTATTAGTTTATTGGTAGTTTTTGTTATTGTAGCATATCTCTATATATTTCATATATAAGCCCTTTGTCAGTTATGTTTTATAATTTCCAAATATCTATCAACAATAGAATATTTACATAAATTGTGGTATATTCATATAATGGAATACTATATTGCAATGAAAATAAATAAACATTGGCTATATGTAGTAAAATGAGTGAATCAGATATAAGAGAATCCCAGACATAAAAGAGTACGTATTGTATGACTTCATTTATATAAGGTCTCAACACAGGTAAACTTCATCCACAGAGTTAAAAGTTAGGGCAGTGGTTGTTTTCAGAGAGTGGGTAGGCAATGATTAGAGGAGGGCACAAGAGGGCTTCTGAAATTCTGCTAATCTTCAATTTCCTGACTTGAGTAGTGGCTACATAGGGGTATTTATTTTTAATAATTAATTGAGCTGCATACTTTTGATTCATGCACTTTCCTATATGAAATAATCTATCCATAAAAAGTAAAAAAATGGTATTGGGCTGTATGATGGTTCTTGTAGATATCAGCTTGCTTGGATTAAAGGATACCCAGACACCTGGTAAAGCATTATTTCTGGGTTTGTCTATGAGGGTGTTTTTGGAAGACAGTGGCATTTGAGGAAAAACATCCTATGCTCATGGATAGGATATCAATGTCATTAAAATGGCTATACTGCCCAAAGCAATTTACAGATTCAATGCTATTCCTATCAAACTACCAATATCATTCTTCACAGAACTAGAAAAAATATTTAGAAATGTATATGGAACCAAGAAAGAGCCCTAGTAGCCAAGGCAATCTTAAGCATAAAGAACAAAGCTGAAAGGATCATGTTACCCACTTCAAACTATACTACAGAGCTACAGTAACCAAAACAGCATGGTACTGGTACAAAAACAGGCATATAGACCAATAGAACAGAATATAGAGCCCAGAATAAGGCTTCAAGCTTACAATCTGATCTTCGACAAAGCTGACAAAAACAAGCAGTGGGGAAAAGACTCTTTATTCAATAAATGGTGCTGGAATAGCTGGCTAGCCATATGCAGAAGACTGAAGCTGTACCCCTTCCTTACACCATATACAAAAATCAACTCAAGATAAGTTAAAGATGTAAATGTAAGACTCAAAACTATAAAAAACCTGGAAGACAACCTAGGCAATACCATCTTGGATATAGGAACAGGCAAAGATTTCATGACAAAGACACCAAAAGCAATCGCAACAAAAGCAAAAATTGACAAGTGGGATCTAATGAAACTTAAGAGCTTCTGCACAGCAAAAGAAACTATCAACAGAATAAATAGACAACCTACAGAATGGGAGAAAATATTTGCAAACTATGCATCTGACAACGGTATAATATCCAGCATCTATAAGGAACTTAAACTTACAAAAGAAAAAACCCCATTAAAAAGTGGGCAAAGGACATGAACAAAACACTTTTCAAAAGAAGACATACATGTGGCCAAAAAATATAAAAAAGCTCAATATCACTAATCATTAGAGAAATGCAGATACAATGAGATACCTTCTCATACCAGTCAGCATGGCCATTATTAAAAAGTCAAAAAATAACAGATGCTGGTGAGGTTGTAGGGAAAATGGAACACTTATACACTGTTGGTGGGAGTGTAAATTATTTCAACCATTTTGGAAAGCAATATGGTGATTCCTGAAAGAGTTAAAAATAGAACTACCATTCAGCCCAGCGATCCCATTACTGGCTATATACCTAGAGGAATATAAATCATTCTATCATAAAGACACATGCACATGAATGTTCACTGCAGCACTATTTACAATAGCGAAGACAGAATCAACCTAAATGCCCATCAATGACAGACTGGATAAATAAAATGTGGTACATATTCACCCCAGAATACTATGCAGCTGTAAAAAAGGACAAGATGATGTCTTTTGCGGGAACATGGATGGAGCTGGAGGTTATTATCTTCAGCAAACTAATGCAGGAACTGAAAACCAAATACCACATGTTCTCACTTATAAGTCGAGCTAAGTGATGAGAACTTATGAACACAAAGAAGGGAAAAACAGACACTGGGGTCTACTTGAGGAGGGAGGGTGAGAGGAGGGAGAGGAGCAGAAAAAGGCGAGGAAATAATCTGTACAACAAACCCCCATGACATGAGTTTACCTGTGTAACAAACCTTCACATGTACCCCCGAACTTAAAATAAAAGTTAAAAGAGAGAGAGAGAGAGAGAGAGAGAGATTGGCATTTGAATCAATGGACAAAGCAAGGAAGATGTGACCTTACCTATTGTGGGCAGGTATCATCCAATTGACTGAGGGCCCAGATAGAATACAAAGGCAGAGCAAAGGAGACTTCTGTCTCTATTGAAGCAGGGATACCCTTTTCCTTCTCTCATTGGACATCAGAACTCCAGATTTTCTGGCCCCTCAGCTCTGGGAATTGCACCATCAGTGCCCCCAGGTTCTCAGGCCTTTGTCCTTAAACAGATAATTGTTAAGTTGGCTTCCTTGGCCCCACCCTGATTCTCAGGCCTTTGGACTTGGACCGAGCCATATTACTCACTTCCTTGGTTGTCCGGCTTGCAGATGGCCTGTCATGAGACTTCTCAGCTTGCATAATTGCATGAACCAATTCCCCTAATAAATTCCCTCCTATTGGTTCTGTCTCTCTGGAGAACTCTGACTAATATAGGTTACATATTAGGTTGGTGCAAAAGGAACTGGGGTCTTTGCCATTAAAAGTAATGACAAAGACCACAATTACTTTTGCACCAACCCAATATTTTGACAAAATGTATTTGATGATGAATTTCCCAAAGCACTGTGTTATAATCTCTATTACTGAATACGTTAGAAGAATATACAAATTTTCCTGCTTAAAAAACCAGAATGGTATGGGGGGATGAGTTGGAGTGGGGGTGGTGAAAAGTTAGAAGTGAATGAAAACGTTTTCTAAGGTAAGTAGCCCTCCTCCTGCATGGAAAGTCCTTCCTGAGACAGTATTCTGTCCCTTTCAGTTAATGGAAAGCCTGGATGCAGACAGGACAGTGTGGATGGAAAGACTTAGCTGGGTACCAAATGCAACCGGCAACTTCCAGTCTGACTGCATAAAAACCCTGAAGATAAGCACAGAAAAACAAACAGCTTTGAAAAGATAAAAACATTTGACAATTTCAAGAGGTGATGATATTATGTTTTTCCTCCCATGGGATGAATCAAAAAACAGTTCCTCAAATAGGTTGTACATAATGAAAGACATCTCTCTGCCTAAAGTAAACCAACTGAATTGCAGAGTGGAGTCTGGAGCAAATGCCCTGATTTTTGATTCACCGTAAGGATTGCATTTGAATGCAATTCTAATTACACGAACCTTTCTGTGGTTAAGAGTATAGCCTCCTCAGTCAGACTGCCTAGGTTTAAATTTGGACTTAGCCTTTTGCAAGCTGTTTGGGCACAGTATTTATTCTCTGCAAATTGGGGACACAAGTAATATGCCCCTCATGGCTGAAGAATGGATGAGAATATGCATGACAGATGCTTACGACAGTGAATGCCACATTGTAATATCTTGATTAGTGTTAGTATTAGCTGTTATTATTACTTACAGTAACATTAATGCCATTTAATCCTTCTGATTATATCAAAGAGAGAGTCTCTGGTTGGGACTGGTCTTTAGCATGTATGTAATTGTTATCAGGTGCCTCTTGTTTCAGGGTTCCAGGTTTCTCCACACTCCAGTAACACTTTCCTCTTCTTGCCTTTCAGACTTTCGGGAGGTTCTGGAGTCCCACGGTTGTTAATCTCTGGAGGCTTCACCATCTTTCGTGGGTTCCTTTAATTATCTTTACTGCCTCAAAAGCTGTAAGTCGAATGTTTTGAGTATTCCATATGCTTTGTGCTAGGATTGTCAGTAATACATCTATGTCACATTTAAATAACTCTGAAAACTAAGAGGGGTGTGGCATACTGTAGTTTCATTTTAAAATTTAGTTAAAATTGAAAATGTATAATTAAAAATTTAATTTTACAGGGCAGTTTTACTGTACAAACATAGAACTATTATAGATTAATGTGTACTATCTGGCTAATCCCAGTTTTATATTCTGTAGTGACATCATACTCACCATCAAGAAGAAACATTTTTCCCCCTGAGTAAATTGCTGAATATTGCCTACTAAGATTCCTCAATTATAGACAATGATTAAGCCAAAATGTAAACAGGCATACCAGACGTTGGGATGCCTGCTTAGACCTGGATTGGACCAGGGTCAGTAATTCACTTTTAACTCTTTGCCTGTGGTAATTTTTAGAAATCTACCTCTTCCCCAAAGTCAGCCATAAAAACTAGAATTACTACTTTAATCTTCCCCTGCTTGTCTGTCTAGATCTAGGGGGTGACCATAAAGAAATTTTCTGATCTACTCTTATCTGATAGCATATTCTGGAAGGAGTCCTGCCCTGTACTCAGGAGGAGGAATACCGCACAGAGAGGCCAGGCAGAATCTGGACAGGCCTTGCTGGTTCCCTCAGTCAATCTATTACCATGAAAACATACCCTTTCTGTCCAATCACATTTCTACATGGCTGTCCATTCTTCATTCAACCTAAGCCTAAAAATGAATTGTTTTCCCTTTATCTTTGGGTCTTTATTTCTGAAGGGTCCTGTGTCATGTGAAATTTTGATCAATGTTTTATGCTTTTCTCTTGTTAACTTGTCTTTTTTTACAGGAGTATCAGCTGTGACCCTTATAATGGGTTAGGAAGGGTATCACATCTATGCACTGCTATACGTTCAAGTTACTACGTGCTGCAGGCACATAGTAAGCACTCAATTCATATTTTGAGGGCAAAGGAGTCACTTAGAGTCCACGTTGTGCATATGGGTATTGCTTTCAATATATGGGTGTTGCTTTAACATGTAAACTCACATTTCTTACTTTTCCAAAAATATATTTTGTGGACGTTTAGATAAAGAGAGTAGTTGCTCATGACTCTTCAGATAAAGTTTGATCACAATGTTAATAGGCTAATTTACTGTTAAGCCAATGACTAACACGTGCTCTTTTTCTGGTATAAAATTTAAATTATAAATCAGGAACAGACACTCCTGAGATGTGAACCTTGTATACCGACGGTGTCTAACAAAACTTAAATGTCTATTTGTGTACACATAACCAAAATAAGGTTCATATATTCTGGCTTAATAGCAAATGCAAACATTAATTGGAAAATGTTGAAATGTTAATTAAACTTGATCAATGTCAGATTTTGGTTTTTAAAAAAGTCAAGGATGAAGGGAACTAACGTTATTAAGAACCAGGAAGCTTAAATACAATTTTCTATTTAATTCTCACAATAATAGCAAGGTGAGGTATTATTCTCTCCACTTTATTGGTAAGGAAATGGCTCAGAGAAGTTATATGACTCACATTAATCAGGGTTAAGTGGCAAAATAATAATTGAAATCCAGTTTTGGATTACTCAAATCTTAAGTTCTTTCCATGATTTCATATTGCTATGTAGGTGAAAAGCAGTGCATTAACGTTTTCCTGTTCATTTCTCTATAGCTAATTTCCGAGCAGTTGTTGAATTATCCAGAGGCTCAAGGCTGAGGCAGCTGACACTTTGTCTCTTCTTTCCTTCTTCTATTTCTCCTTTTGTGTCTGTCTTTCCCTTTTTCTCTCCTTCCCTTCTTACCTTCTTTTCTCTATTTTTTTTCTTCCGTCACTCCTCCTTTCTTCCCGTCTTTCCTTTTTTCTTCCCTGATATCTGGATTTCTTCACAATAAATTATTATGCAGTGAATTCCTCAATGTCACTGATGGTAAGACTGTAGTGATGTAGCTGTCCCTGCAAAACAGTCAGGAACAAACCCAACTGAAAGAGAAGAATGAGAAACCTAGGAAACATAAGATGATGGGGAATCAGGGCCTGAAGAAATGAAAAATAAGAGAACAGAAATAGAAGGAACATAAAGTTTGGTTTGGTTCATTAAAAGTCATAATACATACCTTTCTAAATTGTTTAGATTTCTATGTCCATATTTGAGACTGGGAATAATGACTAGTTACCCAGAGCAAGATTCAGAGGTGGGTCAATATTATTTGTCCTTGTAAATACATGGGACATGGGTGTTTACATGAAATTAAATTTACAGTGTTATATTTGAATCTATTAGAAGGGCCAGTTTTTAAAATCATATACCTCATCTTTTATAATTCAAAAACAATTTCAACTTAAAACAGATATATATCCTATTTGGAGAATGCCTATTCATTTTATCTCTACTAATAAACAGATGATAATAAGAAACATTCTATAAGGATGTCAGTAGTAATACTAGCAATAGGCAAAGAGTAACTCTTTAATTAAAGCAGATATGAAAACATTGGGATTTATGGGAAATATAAGTTAGAGATACAGAGTGGGATATCTCCAGATAGTTTTCTTTGTGCATTTGAAATTTTGTTTTATAAAATTCTATTTACATGCAACTTTTCAAGATACACCTGATATGCAAAGAAGTATCACTTGTTATAATTTTCAAGATTAACACCACCACCACTACCACCATGACCACCATCACAGTCAAAATTCCCTCCATTAAAAAATATTTTGTTAACCAGAAGCTTAGAGAAAACAAGTTATATTATTATTTAAAAAGTGATTTTTTGTTGTTGTCAAAAACTTTGTAAGGTCTTGTTAATCCTGCGTATTAAAAAAGTACTCTCAGCTCCGATGATATCTTCTCAGGGAAACTCTTTTTATTTATCTGTTTATGTAGAAATTTTAATTGTGGTAAGATATACATAGCATAAAATCTACCATCTTAGCTATTTTTATGTGTGTAGTTCTATGGCATTGCTGTGTTACCAGTGCCACCATATATCCACAGAACACTCTCATCTTGTAAAATTGAAACTCTGTATCTATTGAACAATAACTCTCCATTGCTCCATTTCCCTAGCCCCTGGCAGCCATTATTCTACCTTCTGTCTCTACGAGTTCTTTTTATGTTTTTGACATCATTTCTCCTGTGTTGAGTTAAGTGCCCTCTCCTAGGACCCCTGATCACCTTGAGCACAGCTTGGTCTTTCAATCTTGATAGATTTATTCATTTATTCATGCATTTGTTTTGTCATTAACAATGGATTCATTGTTTCCCTATTCTGGTTCAGGTCCTGTAAGTTCCTAGAAGTCTGGACCCATGCATAGTAAGTAACTCGTGCCCACCCAAGTGTCAGGCTTATAGTAACTGCCTCATATAGGATTATGTGGCAGCAATGTGCACGTATTTGGATCTGGTATGTGTCATTTGTAAAAGTTTGGGATACAAATTTAAAATATTTATTGGTTTGTACATTTCCCTCCAACATTTCATCAAATGATAAACTGCTGGTACATGCTGGTAATGAAGGTGAGATATCTAAAGCAGCGCATTTAGTGTTTCCATTTGGTCTTTTGTATGTACCATTCCTTTTAGTGTTCTATTAGTTTCCTTCATAGTTGGGGTTTTTTTTTGGTCTTAGGACATACTACATACAAATAGTCCTTTAAATTTTATTTTAATCACAAAAAAAGGATATACTAGAAAATGAATAATGGAGACTGAGGAATTTGTTCATAAAACAAGTGAAGAATTAAGGTATTGTTTGAAAAATCCAGATAAAAGTTTTAGATACTCTGACTTCTACTTCTGGCTAAGTTGGAGACTGAATTTCCTTTCCTAATGGAAACAACTGAAATATTGTATAAAATATATGAAACCACAGTTCTCAAGACACTGGACATAGAGTCCTACTGTGTTGCCTAGGCTGGAGTGCAGTGATCTGATCTTGGCTCACTGCAGTCTTGACCTCCAAGGTTCAAGTGAACCTCCTGCCTCAGCCTCCTGAGTAGCTGGGACCACAAGCACGCACTACCACACCTGGCTAGTTTTTTTGTATTTTTTTTAGAAATGGGATTTTGCCATGTTGCCCAGGCTGGCCTCAAACTCCTGAGCTCAAGCAGTCTGCTTGACTCGCCTTCCAAAGTGCTGAGATTACAGTAGTGAACCACTGGCCCAGTTGACTGTTAAGAATTCTTACCAAAATACTGAAAACTCTCTTAATGTTACTTATAAATGTATAAAAAATAGTAAAACTAACATCTAATTGGGTCACTATAATCAGAAACATTAAAAACATTGAAAATTAATGTGTTTATTTCTTTGTAAAAAATTTACCAAGAGTAGTTTTAACAGTGCTTGACTTCTTGTTATGTAACTTACTACATGAAATGAACATCTTTTCTATGCTTTGGTAAATTGTCATACTTACTCTAGTTTTGATTAACTTCTAATATTTTATCCATTTCTCATTCAGTGTTTGAAATATCTTTAAGAGTTCCTTCGATATGAAATTCAAACATCTTTTTTATGAAAATCACTTTACTCATTTGTCAATATGTCCACCTTCACCAAGCTCATCTTGCTGTATATCTAGAGTCTTTCAAATAGTGGCAATGTCAACATTTCCACACAGTTAGCCAACTCTATTCATGTTGTTTGAATTTCCATCATTCCAACATTATTACTTTTGGTTTCTTTGTGGTACCTGGCATTATTTATTATTTACTATTATTATTATTTTTGCCAATTCCCTTTCTTTCCTGAGGTTTTTTTTTTTTTTTTTTTTTTTTTTTTTTTTTTAAGATGGATTCTTGGTCTGTCGCCCAGGCTGGAGTGCAGTGGTGCTATCTTGGCTCACTGCAACCTCTGCCTCCTGGGTTCAAGTGATTCTCCTGTCTCAGCCTCCCAAGTAGCTGGGATTACAGGCACATGCCACCACACCTGGCTAATCTTTGTATTTTTAGTAGAGACGGGAAAGTATTCATTTTTATGCAACGTTACATGAGTTTATCACTAGGAAACAAGGAGGCATCATAACTACATGCTTTGCTGACTGTCATTTACTTATTAATGGTCTGAGGGGCGAGTAGCAAATTTTGTATTTTATGCAATTACTCATAGTACATATACCATGATAGCTGAAATTTAAACCATGTTATTAGGGGACTGTTTTTACTAAACAGAGGTAACTTTTCAGCTAAACAGTGGTAATTTTTTAGCTAAACAGTAGTGACTGAAATCTATTTATATTTGAACTGTGCAGCGTAAGGATTGCCTGTATTTGAAAACAAAGATGAAATAAATATGCTTTCAAATATTAAAAAAACTAAAAGGATTAATCATAAAAAGACCTGTACTACCAAACCAAGCCAAACAAAAACCCAAACCATTGAAAGAAAGACTTTCAAGCAGAACATAATGATACCAGATGGAAATCGAGATCTATGTAAAAGGTCCAGAACTGGTAACTGCATAGGTAAATACTTTTTTTTCTCTTATTATTTAAATTTCTTTAAATCACAAACAACTGTTTAAAGTACAAATAATAACTATGTATTTTGGAGTTTAAAACTTATGTAGAAGCAAAATTTTTGATAATAGCACAAAGGACAGGAGGGGAAAACTAGATATATATGCTATTGTAAGTTTCTTTTATTCTATGTTCTCTGATATAATATCACATGAAGGCAAACTATGATAAGCTACAGATGTATACTACCAACTCTGAAGCAACCAATAAAATAAGACAACAAAAACATAGTTAACATTAAACAAAGAAGAGAGAATAGAATAACAAAAATTAGACAAATAATTCCAAAGAAAGCCGAAAAGAGGAAACAAAAAGGAGATGGGACAAATACAAAACAGATAGTAAGACTGCAGACTGAGACATCAGCATGTCAATCACCATAATAAATGCAAATGGTCTAAACACTGTAATTAAAAGGAAGATTTTCAGATTTGATATAAAAGAAAGACCTAACTATATACTGCCTTCAGTCCCCTGACCTCAACTTTAAATGTAAAGGCACAAAAAGTAAAAGAATAGAAAAGACACGCCATGTTAGCACCAATTAAAAACAAACAAACAAACTGAAATGGCCCTTGGTATCAGAGAAAATGGATTTTATAGCAAGGAGTTTTCCCAAGGATAAATAACATAATTTCATTTGTTAAAGGTGTTACCTTTATATATGATTTTTATTACCTTTAAATACCTTAATATAATATAATTAATATAATATAATATAATATAATTTCATTTGTTAAAGGTGTTACAACCAACCTGATCCAAGCAATATTTGTAGGGAACTTTTTTAGTATGTGTCTAGTTTTCCCCTCCTGGCCTCATGTACTCAACATGAGGACACAGCAATCTGAAATATTTGTGACCCAAATACCACTACCTCAACCTACAAGAAAAAAACAAAACAAAACCAGAAAGACCTGTAAGAAAAAAAATACAAATCCATAATTAGAGTGAGAGATTTCAACATTCAGTTATAGTCAGAGATTTTCTATCTCTTAATGGTAAATAGAACAAATGGAAAATCAGTTAGGTTATAGAAGACTTGAATAACACTAGGGATATTTATAGGGAACTTTTCCCAACAACAGCAGGATACAAATTCTTTTTAAAAGCACAAGGAATATTTACCAAGATATTCTATGTCTGGACTAAATGAATCTCAGTAAATTTAAGAGGCTTCATGTCATGTAAAGTACCTTCTCTAACCGTGATAGAAATAAATTAGAAATCAATAACAGAAAAATATCTGGATAATTTCTAAGAATTTGGAAACAAAATAACATATTTCTAAATAACCCATGGTTCAAATAATAAATAAAGAAGGAAATTAGAAAATGCTTTGAACTGAATGAAAATAAAAACACAGTATATCAAAATTTTTGAGATGCTGCTAAAGCAGTACTTAGAGGGAAACTGATAGCACTGCGGATAGCCACTGCACTCCAGCTTGGGTAACATAGTGAGACCCCATCTCTAATTTAAAAAACAGCAAATTGAATGCAATAATATGTAAAAATGATAATGCATCATGATCAAGTGGTGTTTGTCTCTGGAAAGCAAGATGGGTATAACATTTGAAAATCAAGTGATGAAATTTTGTGAAATTTATCATATTAATAGATTAAGTAAATGCTCTCATGTGATCATCTCAAAAGATGCAGTAACAGCATTAGATAAAATCCAACATCCATTCTTACTTTTTGTGAATATATAGCATGTGTATATCATTATGGAGTATATACAATATTTTGATGCGGGCATGCAACGTGTGATAATCACATCATGGAAAATGGGGTGTCTAGTCCCTTGAGCATTTATCTTTTGTATTATGAATAATCTAATTATACTCTCTTAATTAAGTAATTAATTAATTTTGAGACAGGATCTCTTTCTGTTGCATAGGCTGTGGTGGCATGATCTTGGCTGTCTTTTAGTTATTTTAAACTGTACAATTAAAATATTTTGACTATAGTCATTCTTTTGTGCTACCAAATGCTAGGTATTATTCACTCTTTCTAACTTTTTTTTTGTACCTATTAACCATCGTCATTTCCCTCACACCTCCCTATATCCTTCCCAGCCTCTGGTAACCATCATTCTACTCTCTATCTCCATGTGTTAAATTATTTTGATTTTAAAATCCCACACATAAGTGAGAACATGTAGTTTGTCTTTCTGTGCCTGGCTTATTTCACTTAACATAATGACCTCCAGTTTCATTCATGATGTTGCAAATGACAGGATCTCATTTTTTTAATGACTGAATAGTGCTTCATTGTGTACAAGAACCACATTTTCTTTATCCACTCATCTGTTGATGGACACATAGGTTGCTTCCAAATCTTGGCTATTGTGAACAGTGCTGCAATAAACATGAGAGTGCAGATATCTCTTTGATATACTGATTTCCTTTATTTTGGGCATATATCCAGCAGTGAGATTGCTGGATCATATGGTAGCTCAATTTTTAATTTTCCTGAGGAACCTCCAAACTGTTCTCTATAGGGTTTTATACTAGTTTACATTCCCACCAACAGCATACAAGAGTTCTCTTTTCTCTACATCCATTCCAGCAGTTGTTATTGCTGTCTTTGGGTAAAAGCCGTTCTAACTGGGTGAGATATCTCATTGTAGTTTTGATATGCATTTCTTTGATGATCAATGATGTTGAGCATCTTTTCAGATGTCTATTTATCATTTGTATGTCTTCTTTTGATAAATGTCTATTCAGATCTTTTGCCCATTTTAAGTCAGATTATTAGATATTTTCCTGTAGAATTTTTTGAGCTCCTTATATATTCTGGTTATTAATCCTTTATCAAATAGGTAGTTTGCAAATATTTTCTCCCATTCTGCGGGTTGTCTCTTCCTTTGTTGATTGTATCCTTTGCTGTGCATCCAAGCTTTTTAACTTGATGCAATCCCATTTCTGCATTTTTGCTTTGGTTATCTGTGCTCGTGGGATATTACTCAAGAATTTTTCACCCAGAGCTGTGTCCTACAGAGTTTGCCCAATGTTTTCTTCTAGCAGTTTCATAGTTTGAGGTCTGACCACGATGGAATAAAACTAGAAACCAACAAGAGGAATTTTGGAAACTATAAGAACACATGGAAATTAAACAATATGCTCCTGAATGACCAGTGAGTCAAAGAAGAAATTAAGAAGAAAATTGAAAAATTTCTTGAAACAAATCATAATGGAAACACAACATATCCAAACCCATGGGACACAGTGAAAGTAGTACTAAGGGAACTTTATAGCTATAAGTGCCTACATCAAAAAAGAAGAAAAACTTTAAATAAACAATTTGATAATTCATCTCAAAGAACTATAAAAGCAAGAGCAAAGTGAATACAAAATTAGTAGAAGAAAAGAGATAATACAGATCAGAGCATAAATAAATGAATTTGAAATGAAAAAAGCAATACAAAAGATCAATGAAACAAACAGTTGGTTTTTTTGAAAAGACAAACAAAATTGACAAACAGACAGACTAACTAAAAAAAGGGAGAAGACCCAAATAAATAAAATCAGAGATGAAAAAGGAACATTACAACTGATACTGCAGAACTTCAAAAAATCATTAGTGGCTATGAGCAACCATATGCCAATAAATTGGAAAATCTAGAGGAAATAGATACATACAACCTGCCAAGGTTGAACCATGAAGAAATTCAAAACCTGAAAAGACCAATAACAAATAATGAGATCAAAGCTGTAATAAAAGGTCTCCCACTAAGCAAAAGCCCAGGACCTGATGGACACACTGTTGAATTCTACCAAACATTTAAAGAAGAATTAATACCGATCCTACTCAAGCTATTCTAAAAGGTAGAGGAAGAGAGGGAATACTTCCAAACTCATTCTATGAGGTCAGTATTACTCTGATAACAAAACTAGACAAAGACACATTAAAAAAAGAAAACTACAGGCCAATATTTTTGATGAGTATTAATATAAACATCTTCAACAAAATACTTGCAAACTGAACTCAACAATATATTAAAAAGATCATTCGTTATGACCAAGTGGGATTTATCCCAGGGATGCAAAGATGGTTCAACATACACAAATCAATCAATGTGATGTATCATGTCAACCAAAGGAAGGACAAAAACCGTATGATCATTTCATTTCATGCTGAAAAAGCATTTTATAAAAATCAACATCCATTCATGATAAAAACCCTCAAACAACTGGGTATAGGAGAAACATATCTCAACATAATACAAACCATATATGATAGACCCACAGCTAGTATCATATTAAATGGGGAAAATCAGAAAGGCTTTCCTTTAAGAACTGGAACATGACAAGGATGCCCACCATCACCACTGTTATTCAATATAATACTGGAAATCTCAGTTAGAGCAATCAGACAAAAGAAAGAAATAAAGCGAATCCAAATTGGAAAGGAAGAAGTCAAATTACCCTTGTCTGCAGATGATATGATCTTACATTTGGAAAAACCTAAAGACTTAACCAAAAAACTTTTAGAACTGATAAGCAATTTCAGTAAAGTCACAGGCTACAAAATCAACCTATGAAAATCAGTAGCATTTCTGTATGTCAAGAGTGATCGTTCTGAAAAAAAAGTAATACCATTTACAATAGCCACAAATAAAATAAAATACCTAGACTTGAATAAGTTGAAAGATACAATCTGTTTACAAATTGGAAGACTCTACACTGTCAACAAATTAATTAAATTGTATAAATTAAAAAATTGATTCTAAAATCCATATGAAAATGTAAAGGATCTAGACTTGCCCAAACAATATTGAATAAGAACAAAGTTGGAGAATTTACCCTTTCTCACTTGAAGTCCTATTATATAATTATATTAATCAAGACAGTATGATATTAGTGTCAAGATAGGCATATGCATTAATGGAACATAGTAGAGAGTCCAGAAATTGACCCACACATATATGGCAAATTTTTTCTAAATGGCAAAGGCAATTTCGTGGAGGAAAGATAGTCTTTACAACAAATGTTGCTGGAACAATTGGATATCCATATGCAAAACAATGGACTTGGATATATACCATGAACTATGAAGAAATAAACTAAAAATGAATGACAGACAAATGTAAAACCTAAAACTATAAATCTTATAGAAGAATAATTGAAGAAAAATCATTGTGAGCATGATTTAGGCAAATAATCCTTAAAAAGCAACATCAGAGGCCGGGCGCGGTGGCTCAAGCCTGTAATCCCAGCACTTTGGGAGGCCGAGACGGGCGGATCACGAGGGCAGGAGATCGAGACCATCCTGGCTAACACGGTGAAACCCCGTCTCTACTAAAAATACAAAAATTAGCCGGGCGAGGTGGCGGGCGCCTGTAGTCCCAGCTACTCGGGAGGCTGAGGCGGGAGAATGGCAGGAACCCAGGAGGCGGAGCTTGCAGTGAGCCGAGATAGCGCCACTGCACTCCAGCCTGGGCCACAGAGCGAGACTCTGTCTCAAAAAAAAAAAAAAAAAAAAAAAGCAACATCAGAACATGATCCATAAAAGAAAAAATGGATAAATTGGATTTAACCAAAATTAAGAACTTCTGCTCTTCATAAAATATTGTTTAGAGAATGAAAAGGCACTACAAACTAGGAGAAAATATTTGCTAGTTGAATATCTGATAAATACTTATATTCAGAATATACAAAGAACCATCAAAACTCTAATAATAATAAACCCAGTTAAAAAGTGGGTAATATATTTGAACAGACACTTCACTGAAAAAGACATGAATGGCAAATAAGAAAAGATGCTCAACATTATTAGTCATTAGGAGAATGCAAATTAAAACCCCATTGAAATACCTCTACATGCCTATTAAAATATCTAAACTTAAAGACTGACTATTTGAAGTGTTGACAAGAAGATGGAGAACCTCTTATACCCTACTGGCGGCAATATAAAGTGATACAACCATTTTGGGAAAGAGTCTGGCAATTTCTTAAAAGCATGAAGTTACCATATGACCCAGCCTTTCTATATTTAGGCATTTACCTAAGAGGAATGGAATTAATGTCCACACAAAAACTTGTACCAAGATTATGTCAGCTTTTTCTGTAGTAACCTCAAACTGGAAATAACCGAAATGTCCATCAGTGTGTGAATGGACAAATAAATTGTGGAATATTTCTTAGCAATAAAACGAATGGAAGTGCAACAACATGGATGGAATTTCAAAGGTCTTAATGCTGAGTAAAAGAAGCCAGTAAAAAGGGTATATATTATATGATAAAATTAATAAAAATCTTAGGAATATGTTCAGTATTTTGATTTGGTGATGGTGCCACAGGTATACATTTATGTCAAAACTTGACAAATTATGCATTTTAAATATGTATGGTTTATTATATGCCAATCATACCCCAACAAAATTGTTAAAAATTCTGCCACGTGTTCAAGAGCTGAGACTCTATAGGTAGTTAGGCCTTAATATGATAATCTCTATTTTATGGCCACCATACTTTTCATTAAGGTATCAATCCTCTTTATACTTCAGTTTCCACGTGTGCAAAACTCACCTCACAGAGTTGATGTGGGAAGGAAATGATACAATTCAGGAAACTGCAACAATAAAAGCCCACTAAACACAAACTAAACATTACCAAGGCTAAATAGTTAACACTATTATTAAGAACAAATGAGTTCTTACTACTGATATTTTGCTATTACTATAAGGGAAAGAAAAAGAACCAAAACAGTTAGGTGGATTATTTAGAACCCATCATGAACCTGTAATGATGGTAATAAACTTGTCCTCTTAAAATCATTGGACTTTGTTCATGTATTACAAAAATTATTTTGTGTTTCCTAAGAGGTGACCTACATCCAATACTAGAAACTAAAGTTTCTATAATCTTCTTTAGATAACATAATGGTGTCCTGGTTTATTTCCATTTCAGTCCATTCTATAAATTGCTTTTGGTGTTCTCAGAAAGAAAGAAAAAGAAAGAAAGAAAGGGAGAAAGAGAGAGAAAGAAGAAAAGAAAGGAAAGGGAAAAAAGAAGAAAAAAGAAAAAAGATTGTTGCACTCCCTTGCTCATTACCATTGACTTTCCATTTCTTACAGAATTAAGCCCAGCCTTCTAAGATTGGCCTTGAGAGTGCTCCATGACTTGCCCACTTTCTACTTTCCCTCAGATAATACAGTGTAGAGATTAAGAGCATTAATCTTGGAATGGGAGCTCCTGGTTCCATTCTTCTTTCTGTGCCTCAGTTTCATTTCTGGAAAATAGGAATAATAATAATACTTACTTTGTAGGACCGTTGTGAGGCTCAAGTGACTTTGTGTAAACAAGCTCTTAGAATAGTGCCTGGTTGATGATAAGAACTCACAATGTTTGCATTATTTTACCTATTATTTTATCTACTGCTTCGCATGTGCTTTCCCATGCATTGTTTACTTCCATCACATTACTTGTAATTTGTTATGGGCTGAATTGTATCCCTCCCAATTTTCCGTGTTGCAATCCTGACCCCCAGCATCTCAAAATGTGACTGTAGTTGGAGATTAGGACTTTAAAGAGTTCAGTTAAAAATGAAATCTTTAGGGTGGTCCCTAATCCAATCTGACTGGTATCCTCATAAGAGGAGAAAATTTGGGCCAATAAAGAGATACCAGGGCTGCAAGGGTGACACTGCTGCCCCAGTGAGCCTGGAAGTTGGGACTGTCATCTCTGTGCACCAGAGGACAGAATACAGAGCCAAAGAGGATTATTAAAGAGACTTAAAGTCTAATGGAGTTTGCCTTGCTAGGTTTTGGATTTCCTTGGGACTTATGACCCCTTCTTTCTGGTTTCTTCATTTTGAAATGAGAATGTCTATGCTATGCCTGTCCTACTATTGTGTTTTGGAAGCAGATAACTTGTCTAGTTTCACAAGTGCACAGGTGGACAAAACGTTTGCCTCAGGATGAATCAAACTTGAGTCTCACTCAAACTTGATTTAGATGATATTTAGATAAGATTTGGGACATAATAGTTGATGCTGAAATGTAAGATTTTGGGGTTGTTGGGATGGAGGTGAATGTATTTTGCATGTGAGCAGGACATGAATTCTGGAGGGCCAGAGGTCACAGTATTATGGGCTGAGCTGTGTTTCCCTAAAATTTGTACATTGCAGCTCTAACTCTCAGTACCTCAGAATGTGGCTATATTTGAAGATAAGGTATTTACAGAGATAATTAAGTTAAAATGAAGTCTTTAGAGTAAGCCCTAATCCAGTCTGACTGGTGTTTTCATAAGAAGAGGAGATTTGGAAACACAAAGAGACACCAGAGGTGTTTGTGCACAGACTTAAGACCATGTGGGACACGGTGAGAAGGCAGTCATCTGCAAACCAAGCAGAGAAGTCTCAGAATAAACTAAACCTGCCGACACCTTGATCTTGGACTTCCAGCCTCCAGAACAGTGAGAAATAAATTTCTCTTGTTTAAGCCACATGATCTGTGATATTTTGTTGTGGCAGCCCTAGTAAATTTATTCCCAAATAGACTGCATTCCCCCTTCTCCACATCTTTACACGCACTGTTCTATTTCCCTTGAATGCTCTTTCTTTCAAATCTGCCATTCTGCAAAACTTAGTTCAAACCATAACTCCTCCATAAAATCTTCTCATGTTCCCTCAGTTGAAATTGCTTTCCCTTCTCTATTCTTTCATAAGCATGCCATTTGGTTGTGAATTAAAGAGTATTCACTTTGACTTATCTTTACCATAAGTTTGTGAGCTCCTGAAGGGTAGAATATGGTGTATTTTAAAAAATCTTCAGTCAATCATTGTGTTTTGTAATAGTAGACTCTGAGTAAATATTGAGTTGAGTTGTTGACTCCGGTTCTATGATGAGAGTCTCATTTATGTTTTCTCTTCACTCTGACTTCCATAGAAAACTTAATATATTGTAGACTGTCAGCATTGATAGACACTGGCTAACATAAACCAGGCACATGGCTTGATTATCTTGTAGGAAAACCTGCACCTAGATAGTTGGCTGGGGCTTACAGGAATCATAGGACTTTGCTCAGGTACTTGTTAAAAGCTTTCCATGCATTCACTAACCTAATTCTCACAAGGTTCAAATGAGTTAGGTTATAGTATGGTGACTTACAGGTGACAAAGCAGAGACAAAATCAATAAATTGTGCAGGGCTACACACCTAAGATGTGGTGGAGCCAGGAAAAGAGCTCAGAACTTTCAGATTTCAGAGTTCATGCCAAAAGGATCGACCTCTACAATTCTGAGTTCAAGGATTTGATCATTTCCCCACATTGCTTCTCATAGCATTTTCCATGACTTTCTGCAGCTAGGAGCTTTAGATTTGTCTGCTGGGAGCATAAGAGATGCCTCAGGGTCCTTTTTCATAATGGAGAAAATAAAAAGATGTTTACATTAAGGATGATTAGTGAGATTGAGGCCACATCCTCAAGTCCAGGGATTTCTAGCTGCCAATGCAACATTTGTTAGAATCAGACAGCAATACATCCTGTGAAGGTAATATTCTTTGGGAGATACTGCTGACCTGGTAATGCCCATTCTAGAATCATGGCCCGGGGAGAGGATGTCTTGTCATTTCAGATATTTATATGCCAGTGCCTTGAAGGAATTGTTTTTATTAAGCAGTTTAAAAAAAACTAATGTTTATTTATAATAAAAACTCAAAATAGTTCAGAATGTAAGAAGGTGAAGGTGTTAAGTCCCTGCCCCACTCCCTCTAATTATTTTCAGAAAAGTCATATGCATTAATGAGCATTTAGGAGAATAAATTAGACCATTCTCTACATTTATTTGCTTTCTTCTTTTTAATGACCATGTGCGTTTCTGTTGTGCATGGATGCAATAACCATCCTTATGCATTCATCTTTGGGTGCTTGCGGTAGTATTTCCTAAAGTAGAAGTCTGGATAGAGGGGCTGTTTTCCTTGTCGCTTTATGAAGAAGGCAAAACAGCCTGTTTAGAATGACTAAACTACCTCTGCAATGAAAGCTACAGATAATTAAATATATTTATGTATAATAATTTACAAAGAATATGCAGAGAGCGGTACCTGGTGATGATCTGCAGTCTTTTTCGCTACAGGACTGATGATAGCTGTTAGTGAGGCCATACTGGATTACTTTTTTGCAAGGCCTTGGCACCTTGTGGCAGAGAATGTGGTCCTCTGTGGGTCCCATGCATTCTTTCACTTCACTGCTATTTTAAGATGTCTGTTTCTGGCTGGGCACGATGGCTCATGCCCATAATCCCAGCACGCTTGGGAGGTGGAGGTGGGTGAATCACCTGAGGTCAGGAGTTCAAGGCCAGCCTGGCCAACATAGTGAAACCCTGTCTCTACTAAAAATAAAAAATTAGCTGGGCGTAGTGGCGGGTGCCCAGCTACTCGGGAGGCTGAGGCGGAGAATCACTTGAACCTAGGAGGCAGAGGTTGCAGTGAGCCGAGATAGTGCCACTGCACTCCAGCCTGGGTGAAAAAAAAAATGTCTGCTTCTGAGCTGGGCACGGTGGCTAATGCTTGTACTCTCAGCACTGAGGGAGTCCAAGGAGGGTGGATCACTTGAGCCCAGGAGTTCAAGACCAGCCTGGGAAACATGGTGAGACTCTGTCTCTATAAAAAAAAAAAAAAAGCAAAAATTAGCCAGGGGTGGCAGGGTTGAGGTCGGAGGATCGCTTGATCCCAGGAGGTAGCCATATCCATGCCACTGTGCTCTAGCCTGGGTGACAGAGCAAGACTCTGTCAAAAAAAAAAAAAAAAAAAAGTCTGCTTCTGACATCAAGAAATTTTATAATAAATCTTTTCTTATGCACATACTCAAAATATGGTCTTTAAATACTAAATTGTTACAAGTTTATTTCTCCAGAAAGCTTTGCTCCTCCCAAACTATAATCTGGACAGTGGTTGCCCCCTACTTTCCTTGTCAGCCCCAGGAAAAGATACCATATCTCTCTCTCTCTCATCTGATCCTTGTGCTTCTGAGTTTTCTTTGGGAGTTTGTTCTCTCTGCCATTATGTTTTGCTGACAGCGATGATGATGGGAAGAACATTTATTTAGCATTGCTTTTGACAGAGTCATTCTCTCTTTCAAGTTCAAGTTGAAAAGTAAAACCCCATTGTGCTGCCATGACACTTCCTGTGCAATGCCAATAAAACATCCCTGCCTCTCATCTCATCTTATGTTAACTTATGGGCATTGCTGTTTGGTCTTTTTCATTCAGTGTCCTGAGGGTGATAGCACACACAGCCTATTATTACTCACAGCCAACGAAGTGCAGCAATGGGCCCTTGCTCGTGGCATTCACTGGTCTTACCATCTTCTGCCACAGTCTGTTACAGTGCCAGCTAGGTGACAATTCTTTTCAGGGCCTGGACCATGTTCTCCAGAAGGCTGTACATGCTCTGAATTAGTGTCCAATATTGTTACTGTGTCTCCCATAGCCAGAATCCATGGGTCTGGGGATCAAGGGGAAATGGGAATGGCATTACTCACCATTACCCCTAATGACCCACTGGCAAAATTTTTGCTTCCTGTTCTTACAACTTTATGCTCTGGTGGTCTGGAGGTCTTAGTCCCAGAGGGAAAACTACTCCCACCAGGAGACACAACAAAGATTGCAATGGAGCTGGAAGTTAAGACTGCCACCTGGCCACTCTGGGGTCCTCATGCCTCTGACTCAGCAGGCTGAGAGGAGAGTAAAGGTGCTGCCTGGGGTGACTGATGTGGACTGCTACTCCACAATGGAGGTTAGGAGGAGTATGTTGGGAATACAGGATATCTCTCAGAGAGTCTCTTAGTATTACCAGGCCTTATGATTAAGATCAATGGGAAATTACAACAACCATATCTGGGCAGGACTAGGAATGACTCAGATCCTTCAGGAATGAAGTTTTGGGTCACTCTGCCAGGTAAAGAACCATAATTAGCTGAGGTGCTTCCTGAAGGGAAAGGGAATGTAGATTGGATAATAGAAGAAGGTGGTTATAAATACCAGCTACAACCACATGATTAGTAGTTACAGACATGCGGGCTGTAATTGCCATGAGTACTTTCTCTCTATTTTGTTAAGAATACTTTTGTATGTATTCATATACATGTATGTGTGTGAGTGTGTGTGTGTGTGTGTATATATATATATAAAATAGATATGTATGTATGTGTATATATACATATATAAATATATATATAAAATACATATGTATGTATGTGTATATATACATATATAAATATATATACAAAGAAAATATCTTTGTTTTCTTTCTTCTCTTATTCCTTTCTCATATAATATAAAATGCATTGAGTTTATATGAGTATTTAAGTATTGTTAATTTTATATCATAATATTTACATTGTGGGATATCAGAAGAGGAGTAAATACCATTTAAGGACTTTACTTCCTCCTCTGGAAAAGGGATTAGTGCATTTGTGGTTGCACACAGAATAGATGTATCATGCTAGGAGGAACTATAGCCTTGTTATTGTTTTTATTTGAAGATTAAGTGTGGTTTAAAGAGGTGAGTATGGTACCAGGTTGAGAAGGGGTGGACTTCTGATAGTCAATTTTGGTTGTCAATTTGACTGAATTAAAGGATACCCAGATCACTGGTAAAGCATTATTTATTCTCAATCATTGCATTAATTATTCTCAGCGCTGCAGTCGGTACTGAGGCTGTCGCTCTTTTGTGAAAAGGAAACCCAGGTGGTTTGGCATTTGATTAGAATAATTGGGTTGCCCCAGGTATATCTGTTAGGGTGTTTCTGGAGGAGATTGGTATCTGAGTTGGTGGATTGGTAGGGGAAGATCTGCCCTCAGTGTGCACCAGCACCATCCAATTGGCTGGGGGTCTGGATAGAACAAAAAGGTGGAGGAAGGGTGCATTCTTGCTCTCTCTTCTCTCGGCCATTGGGCATCATCAGAACTCCAGGTTCTCTGGCTTTTGGGTTCTGGGACTCACACCAGTGGCCCCCTAGACTCTTGGGCTTTCAGCTTCACACAGGGGTACACCATTGACTTCCTTGGTTCTGAGGCCTTTGGACCTGGACTGAGCCATGCTACTAGCTTCCTTGGCTCTTCAGCTTGCAGATGGCCTGTCACGGGACTTCTCAGCCTCCAGAAATGAGTGAGCCAATTCCCCTAATAACTCCCTACTCATCTCTCTCTCTCTCAATTTCTCTCTCTCTTTCTCTCTCCCCTATTGGTTCTGTTTCTCTGGAGAACCCTGGCTGAAACAGATTTTGGTGACTTGACTACAGAGATTTTATAGAAGTTTGGATCTTTATTGACTAGATAGTTGGGACAAAAATCTCATTTTATTATAAAGGAACAACAACAACAAAACACACTACCAGAGACGGTTGTTATCCTCCAATAGCTGTTCTCCCTTTCTAGTAGAATATATATACTAATAGACATCTACCTGATCACATGACTACCTACCTAAAGATTGTATCGCAGCCTTCTTTGTGGCTAGTTGTGACCAAGCAACTAAGTTCTAATGTAATAAGAGCAGCAGCGACGGGTGCAATATCCACACTATGCTCTTAAAAGAAAGAAGTAAAACTTGCCCAAGGAAATGTCTCTGCCTCCTCCTGGCTAGAATGTGAGCATTCTCTGGGGCTGTAGATAAAAGGAGCTGGGTCTCTGACGCTTGTGGCAATCTTATCAGCCCTGGATCTTCTAGCTGAACTGTTTTGTGAGAAAAAAAAATACTTCTGTTTTATTAAAGATACTGTTGTTTTCAATCCTTTTGTTATAACGGAAATACATACACAGTACAAGTAAATAAATATGTATACACACATACACGAAAACACACATACACCATCTTAATAAATTATTCAAATGAGAACAATAAACTTTTTGACGTGGGGATGTCCTATACTAAAAATATGTCAATGTCATTGCAACTTGTTTTTTTCCCCCCGTTTTTACAATTAACATTGTTTTTTGGCAACCTTGATGAAACTTCGCATTACTTAAACGTGGAATGATGAATAGGGACAGTTAGATTAATAAGGCATAAGCCAATCAGGCCTTCTGCTGAGATCATACGCTACAGTTACAGCATATTTTGCAGCAGTAAATTCTTAAGGGCCTGAAATAAACTTGAAATTTGTTAATGTTTCCAAGCTAAGTATAACTTTTATGTGATTTAGGTACTTAAATTTGTGCCTAAATTTTCAATTTACCTAAAATTGAACATTCTACTAGTTTTTCATAAAATATATTCAATCAATCATTTGTACCAACTTCTGAGATGTTACAAATGACAAGGTTGATTATTTACAGTTAATCTTTTATTCTCAGGGAAGTGGAAGAAGGTGTAGGCTGGGGAGGGGACTATTGAAGATGGGATGAGACTAATGAGCACTGGAGGAAGAGGAAGAGCAAATGGTCCAGAATATCCATTAATTCAGTTATCAAACATTTATTTAGTGCCCATATTAGTCCATGTATTATACTAGGTGCTGAGGATTCGAAGACTAATAATGTTTAATTTCTGTCCTTAAGATGCTTATATAGTTAAAGAGGTAAAAATGGAAACTGACTGGAAAACAAAACAGTCATTGATTTTTCATTTCATTAATTTTTATTAATTTCTGGAGGCAATTGTATGTTGGATCATTCAGAGTATTCCACATTCCTGGACACAGTAATTTGTTCAGGTATGTGTGAATAACTGCGGCCAATTAGAGACTTTCTCGAGATTTGATGTACAGAAACTGAGAAAGAGAGGGTCTCTTTTTTTCTGAATCATTAGTTTCTATCACTTGCAACCAAAAGATTCCTGATATAACCTAAGCATAAATTTTCTGGAAGGCATTAGGTACCTGATAATTTTAAAAAATAAGTGAAAAAGTGGATAATTTATTTTTGTGTCATACCTAATCCATATGATGTCTGCCTTCACATTCATCTTTGTTTTTGTCCCTCCCACTCCCATACTTACTACCTTCTAAGTAAGACTCAGTATTTCTTTGCAGTCTTCAAGATGAAAATGGACTCCATCAGGCATTGATGAGTGACGCTGATTTCCTTGAGGATATATAGAAGGGAGTGAGGGGTGAAAATACAGTGCATGACAAGCAGCTTTGTATTGCAAACCCCCTCCTTGGCCTTCTCTAAGTCTCTGTGTGGCCCTTTCATGTTGGTTTTCCTGTTACCTCTTCTCTTTCCCTGTAGTCTGTACATTTCCCAATTCTAGTCCCCAACACCTGGATCTTTCTTACTCAGAGTAACATAGCTATGCCCCAACTCATCCAAACTTACATGCTTTCACCCATCACTCCATTCAACAGACAAAATATATCCCAGATACTGAAATGCACCTTCCTTAGAAGATAGGAGAGAGAATATAAATCACAAAATTTTTGAGTCATTATACAAACTCACCAAAGAATACAATATATCTGAGTCTAGATATGATTAAAATTAGGTATGTAATTTTAATTAGGATTTAGGTAGGTGTGGGTTGGGGCAGTTTCCAGGAATAGAAGGATGTATTCCAGTCTGAGAATTTACCTTTCATTGGATATATTTTATCAAGTTTGTGTTTCCATAAAAACTCCATGTAAATATGTATTTTTACTACAAGATATTTGACCTGATGGACAGTTTGCTGATAGATATTTGACCTCAGAGGTGGGCGAGTCATCATAGAGTATCTTTACCCTCCCAGATAAAGTTTGCAAATGAGACAATGGGTAATCATTACTATTCTACCATCTCTGTTTCTCCCTTTTCTCCCATCCTTTTCTTTCAATTCTAACTTTCTCAGGCACTAAGGTTTAGAAGGAAGTTCTTCATGGAGAACTGGGAATGCCAAGATGCCCCGGGTCTTGGGTTGGATACACCGATTATTACTTTTAAAGTCAGGACTTTCTTTTCACCTGAAATAATGGTTTGACATACTCATGGATATATTTTAAGCCCTGGAACAAAAATAGGATGTAGATGTTTATAAATTTAGACTCACAGGACAACTATCCACAGTTTAGTTCTCCTGGAATTAAAACCCATCATTCTGATTTTTTTGCATATACAAAGGAAGTCTGTCTCATTTCATTTTTTTTTAAATATTGCTAGTGGTTTAAGTGTGTATCTGTAAGGCTTCTAAAGCTATCTAGAAGTTAGGCAGAGTATAAATAACCTTTATTGTTATTATCATTATATGTAGCATTCACTCTGTTTTGCTGTAATTAATAAACCATTCAAGCAATGTTGTTGCAATGTGTAATATTAGCAGAAGACTCCCTGGGGAAACATATAAGCAGATGTTTAATATTCTGCTTGTTTCTCAGTTCATTTCTTCACAGGCAGAGGTGTTCGAGCATGTTCAAAGTTCAGTTGAAAAAAAGATGAAATCTACAGTATCAAAACACAGCATAAACATGTTACTGTAATTCATTGAATTGCTTTTGCTTTAGCAATGAAGCCCAGAGAGACTTACTCAAGGCCCTAGAAAAAGTTAGTGGTGGAGCTGGCCCTAGAAGTTAGGTCTCTCTGATTTCTAGCTCATCAACATTTTCTCTATCCCTGGGTGTTTTGTCAACAAGACATCAGGAACATATTTATTTTCAAGTACAGTTAGCATTCCACGCATAAAGTTCATTTAACTTACCCGAAGTTTTATTCAAAGTTTTAGGTATCGTTATAGGTAAACAACTTTGAGGTATACTTGTATGTGCATAATAGTTAGCAATGAGATATAGCATCTGAGGATGATCTTGATGGGGTTACTCATGCACCTGTGCCTAGCTTGATAAAGACCACCTTAAAACAAAACATTTTGTGATGGTAAGTTCAAAAAGTGCTGACTGCATTTTCTGAAATTCACTCCTCCCCCATTCTGCCAGTTGCTGCTTCTGATCCCTGATGGATCAGGCTCAGGAGGGGAGGGTGTGGGAAGTACCGGGACAAGGGATAAAGAGCACATGGAGTGGTTACTCTAGAATCTGACACCGGTGAGCTCTTCATGCAGCAGGTACACAGTAACTGGAGCTTGTTCTCATGGGACTCTTTGGTGAGTTCATCAGAGGTCTCCCACCGGGGACCTCTGACTGCAGCCTCTTGAACTTCTGGTGAGGTCAATTTACTCTGTGGGGTGGTTGTCTTTCATATATAGCTCAGCCATCTCCCTGTAGAGTCCTTTCTCTTTACTCTGCTGCAATCTAATCTAGCCATAATCTTTCAGCTTTAGACTTACACTCTTGAGAGTCAGGCACCAGTGTCTCTCTGTCAAATTCCTGGGGTCACTTGCCAAGTTTTTGTTACATCTCATTGAAGAGAAAGTGCCCCATTATTCTCCCCCTTTGAAGTTGGGGAGAGACACAATGCAGCTCAGGAACAATATTTTCTCTTCAATATCCTCTCTCCCCAACATCTGCATTAAAATCCCCTCTTTCCAATATCCTTAATGCCTATGTGAATTCTTTTCTCCTCTCGTGTAGCTTGAAAGTGGTAACCATATGATGTTAGCATGATTTCCAGTCTCTCAGCACATCCAACTTACGTAGTTTAGCCTCTTATTTTAGAATGTGGGCACCTAGCACCTGTTGAATTATTTTTAGCCCTTGATTCTTGCTGGAAAAAAGTACATAAAAAGAGTAACTTTAGTTTCTTCATCTGAAAGACAAAGAGGTTAGACTTCTTGCTCTTTGGATGTTGCTGTGGACTAATTTGTGTCCCATGCCCCCCTCCAACTTATATGTTTAAGTCTTAACCCTCAATGTCACTGTATTTGAATATAGTGCTTTTAGGAGGTAATTAACATTAAATAAGATCAAAAGTATGGGGCCCTAATCTGATAGAACTGGTATCCTTATGAGAAAGGAAAACAGAGAGAGGATGTATGTGAGGACATAGTGAGAAGGTGGTCATTTGCAAGCCAAGGATAGAGCACTCACAAGAAACTGAACCCTATTGGACATTGATCTTGGACTTTCCAGCCTTCAGCACTGTGAGAAAACACATTTGTGTTGTTTAAGCCACACAGTCTGGTATTTTATTATGGCAGCCTGAGCCGACCGATACAGATGTCTTTACTTCTAAAACTCTTAAACCCCACCCCCAAACTCTAAAACTGCTCATGTCCTGTGAGAGTTCACATATGTCCAAGAAAAAGCTTGCCTCACTCCACCAATAACATCTAGACTCAAGGAAGCCTCTTCTTGCCCATTGAGGCCATGGGTCTGCCGTTACCCATCCTCTCCAAGCTGAAATCTTAGCCGTGGCACTCACACTGTTAATGTTATCTCAGCAACTGAACAAGCTCCATTCCCTCAACTTCTCATTTTCTCAGATTTTTAGGACTTGGCTATCTCATGTACTGATTTCCTCATCCATGACATCAATAGTTTAGCAATTTCCTGTAAACTATGGTTCGATCATACTGAAATATATTAACTGCGATGAGCGATGAAATTGCCAGTGCTGTTATTGTGTGAGCCACGCTTTAGAAACAGTGACAACCCTTGAGAGATTACATTCAGGGCTTGAAATCTGTGATTTCTTCCAAACCCAGAGAAATGGCATTTATTTGGAAGGAGGAAGTGGAGGGCCAAGACCAGTCGCTTTAATATCAACTTAGCTGCGTATTAAAGCTATTTTTCTCTTAGAATCAGAATCATGCTTGTAGCATCCACAGTAACAGAGTTTGGGAATAAGAAAAATAGGAAACAAAACTCCTTTGGTTCAAATGATGTCTCTTCTTTCAACTCCTGAAACATTTTAAATTGATATCAACATTTGGCACTTAAATTTTAAGCTTCTAGAATACAGGGAGTGCATTTTATCGTCTATGTATCTCTGAAAGTCCCTAACTGAATCCCTAGAAGGAAAGTAATCTAGATAAAATTCTGACCACAGTGCCTGTTTGATAAGTACATAATAAATACTAGTTATCATTATCAGTCCAAAGTAGGTGCTCACTAGTTGTTGATAGACTGATTTCTCTTTTGCAACTATTCTCTGTTTCGTTCATTCTATGGAAAGTTATGCAAACCTATAAAACCTTATTCTATTTTATATTAGGGTTAGAGAGAGAAAAATCATGGAGGAAGTATGATTGTTCTTTGATCTATATAATCAATTAACAATCAGTGATCTTTTAGTGTGTTTTGTATATATATGTTTGTGCACACTAAAGTTTAATCACACAGAAGGACAAGTAGAGGTTGCTTTGTTTGAAATTACTCTCTTAAATGATTCCAAGTAATGCTTGAATCCTGTTTAAAAAAACTGCCAAGTCTTCTTGCATCAAAGTCTCGATTTGCATATTACTTTACATATTGAGTCCCAAAGGCTTCAATTCAAAGGATGGAAAATAAAATTAAACAAATCAATTAGTGTATCCTACTGCAATTGTATTCAAACCCAATAGTAAGGGCATTACATACAAATTACATAACAGATTTAGAAAGCAATTCAATTTAATCACATATTAGATCAGGAGAGACAGGAACCCAGCTCAAGAGCACAAGAGAAATGCCAGTTAGCCCTTATGCAGGGGGCGGGTGGTGGGAGGGCAGTTCTCATCTGTCCTGGTTGGAACAGCAACTGGCCTCACCAGAACCAGCCCCGCACTGCAGCGCTGACCCCAGGCTGGGATTTCCAGGAATCCTTTTCTTTAATAAGAGGTGATTCTATTTGGCCTGTTGCTTTTTGGTCATTTGATTTCTGTCAATGTTAGAATTTTAAACTTGGTGCTGAATAGCCACTAATTTTGTACAATATATTCTTATGCCTAGAACAAATATGTATATATATAACATATTTTAAATGATGAGCTG
Source organism: Macaca fascicularis (assembly GCF_037993035.2). Lineage (NCBI taxonomy): Eukaryota > Metazoa > Chordata > Mammalia > Primates > Cercopithecidae > Macaca > Macaca fascicularis. The sequence continues at coordinate 50,062,784 of NC_088379.1, read as the reverse complement.
TTCTGTGCATCTCCTAACCCTCCAGGCAGTCTTTAAAGTTCCTTCCTCCCTATTCTCTGGAGGTGTTTCCCAGCGTGGGCATCTAAAACTGTGCTGTTCAATTAGTCATATGTGACTGGTGTGACTAAATAATTAAATGCTTAATTTCATTTTATTTAAATTAAAATTTAAAAATTCATCCTGGATTCAATTACTGGAAGGCTTTTGGGTGTAGCTCAAACAATCTTTGGTATGTGGATCTACTTTTTGACTCTACATTTTATGTAATCTAAATATTGATCAAATATTTAACATCTAAATCGAGATGTGTTGTAAGTATAAAATACACACCAGACTTTTTAGTATAAAAAGTGATGTAAAATATCTCATTAATGATTTTTATGTTGATTACATGTTTAAAATGAAACATTTTAGACACATTCCATTAAACAAATAATATTTTTAAAACTAGTTTTATCTATTTCTTCTTACCTTTTGAATGTGGCTATTAGAACATTTGAAATGACGTCTGTGCCTCATTTTGTATTGCTTTTGGACAGTGCTGGGTTAGAGAGAATGAAGCCAGAAAACAAAAGTGCTAAATATTGATTTTTAAATTCAAATACCATTAGTAGGACAATAATAAGGTAGGGCGTAAGAATACATGCTTTATTTTGTTTATCCTACCCTCAAACAAGATCAAGATTTTTCATCTGGAGAGGGTAAGAAGGAAGGTACCCGATGAAAAGGAGCAGGTGCACACCTGAAGACCCCCCTCTAGCTTCCATGGGGTCACTGCCTTGTGAGCTGTCCTCTTGGCCAGGCAGTGCAGATAAACATCAGCATGGCCAGCATCTGCAGCAGGCTGGGCTGTGCCCCAGGACGTTGGTCAGCTTCACCTAGTGCACTCTGTGGCCCACCCTCTACTGCCCACCTTCTGCCCTCTGTTAATGGATATCTATAAATCCTCAGGATAGAGCGTGGGGTCCTGGACCCCTGGCAAGGTATGATAATGCAGAAAACAAAGACACTGCCCTTTGCTAAGAGTGAACAAGCCAGAACAGCTCAAGATCTACCAAGATCTGGGCAGAAGTTGGAGACCACCTTCCACCCCTGCTGTCAAACCTGTTTCATCCTTTACAGGCGTGTGTGGTCTTTTGAGATTTCAAAATGGCTGTTATGTTGTGTTCCTGTTTCTCATACTCATTTCTGAGTATCAAGCAGTTTTTACCTTGTGGGTCATGATTCATACTTTGTTTTCTTCCCTGAGCCCACCTTCCAGTGCAGGTTACATGTCATTTCTATGTGTTTGCAAAGTGTAGCAGATCGTGTTGCTCAGAAATGGCCACAGCAATGGCCACATGCTCTTTAGAATTCTGCTGCTTTTATCACGATATGGAGTCTATTTCCTGCCCCTTGAGGCAGAAATGGAATGGGACTTTGTAACTGTCTTGGTGAACAGAATGTAGTGGGAGTGATGTATGTGGCTCCAAAGCTAGATTCTAGAAGATTGCACGGCTTCCACGTGGTGCTCACTTGTACTCCCTCTCTCTCTCAGGGTGTCCGTCTTTGGAACTTGGCCACTATGCTCTAAGAAAACTCAAAGCAATTTATGTTGAAGACCACATGGAGATGTCCGTGTGGAGATGTTCTGAGGCCCCTAGATGACAGCCAGCATCAACTGCCAGATGCATCCGTGAACAAGGGAGTCTTCAGAGGATTTTAAGCCCCAGACTTCAAGTTTTCTAGTTGAGGTCCTAGACATCATGGAGCAGACACAAGACATCTTTCGGGTCCTGGTCCACACGTAGTAAACGATGGCTTTCCACTACTGAGATTTAGGTAATTTCTTATGCGGCCATAATAGGTGAAACATACAGCATCCTGTGCTTGCCAATATTATTCCACCCACAAGACTATACCCATTGTAATTGGTTGCTTTTCTCTCCCTCATAGACTCTAAGTTCCTTTTGGGCAGATACTAAGCCACTCATCAATCCATCGGCTGATGAGTCTTCTTTAAATTGCCTCATACAGGAAAGCATTAGCTAAAAATATTAGATTTAAAGTGAGGAGAATTTGGCCTTCACCAAAGAGGGATAGAGTCTTTACCCTTGGCTTCTGGGAGAGCCTCAATGTCATCACTGATAGGAATATCTTTGTTTAGAGTTGTGGCCTGGCACATTGGATCTTAGAGTAGGGTGGGCTACATCTTACAGTCTTCGGGTAGGTGCTGGCCATTTCAGAAAGACCTACCATATGACTTAGGGTGGAAGCTTTGGGTCACTTGCATCAGTTGATCTGGAGGCTGACTTTAAACATGTGGACAATCAATCAATCAATCATGACTATGTAATGAAACCCCCCAAAAAACTTCGAGCACAAAAGCTCAGGCGAACGCCCCTGATTGGTAATACTCTGTGAGTATTGTCAAACATCAATGCTGAGAGGGTAATCCATCTAGAGGATAATGAAAACTTTGAGTTTGAAACTCTCCCAGGCTCTGCCCTATGTGTCTCTTCCTTTGGCTGATTTTAATTTTTATCCTTCCCCTGTCATAAAAATAATCATTAACATAACAGCATTTAGTGAATTCTGTAAGCCTTTTCAGCAAATTATCAAAACTGAGAGTGTTTTTGGAAATCCCTGAACTTGCAGTTGGTGTCAGACCTGAGGGTGGTTTTGTGAAAGATACCCTCAAACCCCTTAGCTTGGCTAACTCCAGGTGAAGGTCATTTGTCAAAACCCTGTTGTACAGAAAATTAAATGGGTAAATCCTGTAAACAGGTGAGCAAGACAGGACCC